>NW_015389745.1:108795-116843 GCF_001527695.2 Protobothrops mucrosquamatus | reverse complement strand
CACGTGAAGTATTAATACCACTTTACAAGGCCTTGGTAAGGCCACACTTGGAATACTGCATCCAGTTTTGGTCACCACGATGTAAAAAAGATGTTGAGACTCTAGAAAGAGTACAGAGAAGAGCAACAAAGATGATTAGGGGACTGGAGGCTAAAGCATATAAGGAACGGCTGCTGGAATTGGGTATGTCTAGTTTAACAAATAGAAGGATGAGGGGTGACATGATAGCAGTGTTCCAATATCTCAGGGGCTGTCACAAAGAAGAGGGAGTCAAGCTATTTTCCAAGGCGTTTGAAGGCAGGACAAGAAGCAACGGGTGGAAACTAACCAAAGAGAGAAGCAACCTAGAACTAAGGAGAAATTTCCTGACAGTTAGAACTTGAAAACCTCCTAAGGTCCCTTCCAACTCTGTTATTCTGAGTAGGGGGTTAGTCTAGAAGACCTCTGAGGTCATTTTCAATGCTATGATTCTATGTTCTTTTTCATATAAAGGAGGACAAAAACTATGCAGAGGAAGAAACAGAAAAATTTCCTCCTCTATTCTTGGCCCAGATAGCAATTCTTCTCCTAAAACAAATGTCCTCATTATGGAAGTAAACTTGGTAAGTTAGAAAAAGATGGAATAGATAACATCACCACTGATGGATCTGTAGCTGGCTGGCAAACCATACTCAAGGAGCAGTCCTCAATGGCAGTATATCTACATGGAGAGAAGTAAGCATTGGGGTACCACAAGGTTCTGTCTTAGGCCCGGTACTCTTCAATATCTTCATCAATGACTTAGATGAGGGAATTGAAGGGGAACTCATCAAATTTGCAGATGACACCAAACTGGCAGGAGCAGCCAACACCCCAGAAGACAAACTCAGGATCCAAAAAGATCTTGACAAACTTGAACAATGGGCCCCAACAAAATGAGTTTCAATGTGGAGAAAAGCAAAGTTTTACATTTAGGCAGGAAAAATCAAAGGTGCAAGTACAGATTGGGCAAGACCTGGCTTAAAAACAGTAGCTGTGAGAGGGATCTTGGAGTCCTAGTGGACAATCACTTGATTATGAGCCAGCAGTGTGCAGCAGCAGCCAAAAAAGCTAAAACAATCCTGGGTTGTATAAACAGAGACATAGAATCACGATCACGCAAAGTATTAGTACCGCTTTATAAAACCCTAGTAATACTGCACTAGTAACACTTGGAATACTGCAACCAATTTTGGTCACCATACCACAAAAAAGATGTTGAGAGTTTGGGAAAAATTCAGAGAAGAGCAACTAAGATGATCAAAGGTCTGGAGACTAAAACATACAAAGAACGGCTGCGGGACTTGGGTTTGGCTAGTCTAAAGAAAAGAAAAAATAGGGGAGACATGATAGCAGTATTCCAGTATTTGAGGGGCTTCCACAAAGAAGAAGGGGTCACATTGTTCTCCAAAGCACCAGAGGGAAGGACGAGAAACAATGGTTGTAAACTGACCAAAGAGAGAAGCAACCTGGAATTAAGGAGAAACTTCCTGACTGTGAGGACAATTAACCAGTGGAACAGAAGTTGCCTTCAGAAATCGTGGGTGCTCCATCCCTGGAAGTTTTTAAGAAAAGGCTAGACAGTCACTTGTCTGAGATGGTATAGGTCCACCTGCTTGAGCAGGGGGCTGGACTAGAAGACCTCCAAGGTCCCTTCCAGTTCTATTCTATTCTAACATCCCAAGTAGAAAAGCTCCAAGGGGGATGGGGAGCCATGGAAAATTTGTACCATGGCCTCTGCCATCACATGTCAGATTCCATGAAATTGGCTGTTGCAGCACCAGGCACTGAAAACACAGGGCATAACGAGATTTGACATAGTTTGGAGGAAAGAGATGGAGAGAAAAAATAACTTTGCCTGACATCTATTAGGTGGAGACAACGGTAGCACTGAGAGATGAAGCCGCTTCCTTCTTCTTAGAGAATTAGACTCCCCAGATGGTCTCTTAGGAGCCCGGAGACAGTAATGGTAAACGAATGGGGTGCCCCAGGGAAATATAGCCAATATTCAATTCATTTCCAAGGATGGCCTCTGCATGGCAAATGTTGGCTGATAGCCATGTAGAGCAGCCATGTTTTCCGTCCCTGCAAATTTTCAGTCATCAGCATCTAAATGGGAACAACTCAATGGTAATCTACATTGAGCAGAGGATTAGGAGCCTCCGGGTGTGTTTTATGTCTTTCATTTTTGAAACTGATGGCTTCAAATCCATGCAGAGGTTTTTAGGGAAGAAGAAAAACTCTTCCTTTACAGGAATGGGTTGTTATCTCATACTAAATTTCTCTCTCTCTCTCTCTCTCTCTCTCTCTCTCTCTCTCTCTCTCTCTCTCTCTCTCTCTCTCTCTCTCTCTCTCTCTCTCTCTCTCTCTCTCTCTCTTCTCAGTGTCTCTTTCTAACTGTTTGTCTCTCTCTCTTTACATCTTGGTCTTTCTTTTTCTTTCTTTCTCTCTCTCTATTCCTTTTCTCTCCCTTGGTCTCTCTCTGTGTCTCTTTCTTTCTTTCTTTCTTTCTTTCTTTCTTTCTTCTTTCTTTCTTTCTTTCTTTCTTTCTGTCTTTCTTTCTCTTTCTTTCTTTCTTCTCAGTATCTCTTTCTTTCTGTTTCTTTCACTTTCTCTCTGTCTTTATATCTTGATCTTTCTTTCTCTTTCTTTCTCTCTCTTTCTCTCTCTCTTTCTTTCTTTCTTTCTTTCTTTCTTTCTTCTCAGTCTCTTTCTTTCTGTTTCTTTCACTTTCTCTCTCTGTCTTTATATTTTGGTCTTTTTCTCTTTCTTTTTCTCTTAGTCTTTCTCTCTTTCTCTCTCTCTCTTTCTCTTTCTTTAATTCTCTCTCTCTCTCTCTCTCTCTCCCTTTTCTCTCCCTCTCTTTCTTTCTTTCTTTCTTTCTTTCTTTCTTTCTTTCTTTCTTTCTTTCTTTCTTTCTTTCTCTTGTCTCTCTTTCTGTCTCTTTAGCTTTTCCTGAAAATCAGATTAGTCATGCCTGGTTTCCCAAAAATGTTTAGAAAGCTTCAAGAAATACATAAACCATCTTGCTCTCCCATTACATATCATACTCTCCCCTTGATGCAACAAGTGGGAATCCAAAACGGGAAACTTTGGAAGAATGACCGAGTAAGGAGGTCACTGCAACCAAATTCTGGGATCCCCTCCAAGAAACATTATTTGCAATTTAGACAATTAATCTCAGTGGGATTAAAGTTGATTTCTTTTGAGCTCCATTAATATCAACAAGCAAAGTCTCCTTCCATTGCCTTCCACTAAACTTCCTCATCAACATATTGGCCCACGACTGAGTAGATAGATCTCAGGTGGCTCTTTATGTCTTATGAAATAATTGGACTAAACATTGAGTAGATGAGGAAGAACATTACTTAATGTTAAAAACCCAGGTTAATATTCTCATTGTGATGCAGCCGGAGATTACTTGTGGAGTTTGACAATCAATGTCCCACACTGATTCTAATTAATATTATAACTGAGGGGGGAAATGTAACTCATAAAACTTATTCATCCGAGTCCCTCCCCCCACTTTCCTCTGAGCCAAACAAATAAATATGGCTGAAATTCCATCATCAAACAACTCCAGGCACTTTCTTTTGCTGCTTGCTTTTGCTATTAAAGGAGGAGGGAGGGAGAAGAGAAAAGAAAAGTCATTTATTTCATTCCGTTTTAAATGTAGTGCTGTCAAAAATGGGTTGCCCTGAAGACTTTATTCGTAACACAGCAGCACACAGTTTTGTTGGCTCAGTTGCCGGAAAATGACGCCAAAATCCAAAATAAATTTAGCGGAATGCTGCAGAGAGCCAAGCTTCCAGTTTATCCCAATAAATTAGGAGCAATATATATATATATAAAATAACAGAGAGGCAGAATCCGGTTCAATAGAAAGCTCTCTAGGTGTTTTAGAGCTAGATTCAGAGAAACAATTGCTTCCATTTCTCAAAGTGTGAGACAACGTTCACAGCAATATTTGACGGTGAAGGTGAGTTCCAGGGTTCCTGTCTGGGACAATGGAAATTAGTCCTTGGCTTACGACCATGACTGAGCCCAAAATTGATGTTGATAAGTGAGACATTTGTTAAGTGAGTTTTGCCCCCATTTTACCACCGTTCTTGCCACTGTTCTTTTCTTGATAATTTTTTTTTATTAATTTTCTAATTTTACATTTAGGTGTTTAAAAAGCAACGTGGTGGCTGGGTTAATCAATAGTTCAATAACGTACAAACCATTTTAATACAGATCTCAAACTACAAGCTCAAATATGTCCTCCCTTTTTCCCTTAATATCTACTATCTCATATTTAAGCTAATGCAGTTTGTTATTAAATCAATTAAATTAAAAAAAAGTGCAGAGAAGAGCAACAAAGATGATGATGATGATGATGATGATGATGATGATGATGATGATGATAATAATAATAATAATAATAATAATAATAATAATAATAATAATAATAATAACAACAACAACAACAACGTTGGAAGGGACCTTGGAGGTCATCTAGTCCAACCCCCTGCTCAGGCAGGAAACCCAGAACAGAACAGAACTGAACAGAACAGAACAGAACAGAACAGAACAGAACAGAACAGAATAGAATAGAATAGAATAGAATAGAATAGAATAGAATAGAATAGAATAGAGAAAATATGGAATGGAATGGAATGGAATAGAACTGGAAGGGACCTTGGAGGTCATCTAGTCCAACCCCCTGCTCAGGCAGGAAACCCTATACCATTTCAGACAAATGGCTGTCCAGTCTCTTATTAAAAACTTCCAGGGTTGGAGCACCCACAATTTCTGGAGGCAAGTTGTTCCACTGATTAATTGTTCTAAGTTCTTCTTAGTTCTAGGTTACTTCTCTCCTGGATTAGTTTCCAACTGTTGTTTCTTGTCCTGCCCTCATGATTAGGGGCCTGGAGGTGAAAGCATACAAAGAACCATTGCAGGAACTAAGTATGTCAAGTCCAACAAAGAGAAGAACTAGGGATGAAATCAGTGGTGGGATTCAGCTGGTTCACACCAATTCAGTAGAACCAGTAGCTAATTTTTTGTTGACTTCGGCAAACCGAGTGATGCCTAGCACTTCTTCTCAAGCCCCAGAACAGACTGCCAGAAGTGTGTGGACACCACTTCCAGAAGTCTGTTCTGGGCCTGGGAGGTCTCCCCGGCTCAGAACAGACTTCCGGATGTTGCATCCACGCATTTCCAGTGGGCCGGTCTGAGCCTCAGAGGCCTGGGGGAGGTGTCCCAGGTTCTGAATGGACTTCCGGAAGTGGCATCGATGCACTTCCGGTGGATCGTTCTGGGCCTGGGACACCTTCCTGGCTCTGAATGGACTTCCGGAAGTGGCATCCGTGCACTTCCGGTGGGCTGTTCTGGGCCTGGGACACCTTCCTGGCTCCGAATGGACTTCCGGAAGTGGCATCCATGCACTTCCAGTGGGCCATTCTGGGCCTGGGACACCTTCCTGGCTCCGAACGGACTTCCGGAAGTGGCATCCATGCACTTCCAGTGGGCCATTCTGGGCCTGGGAGGCTCCCCGACTCAGAATGGACTTCCAGAAGTGGCATCCATGCAGAGAACCGGTTATTCGGGTATTGGAATCCCACCATTGGATGATATAATAGCAATAATCCAGTACTTGAAGGGCTGTCACAGAGAATAAGAGGTTGACCTGTTCTCCAAAGCACCTGTGGGCAGGAAAAGAAGTAGGAGATGGAAACTTATCAAGATATGTTCCAACCTAGAACTAAGGAGAAATGTTCTGAAAGTGAGAACAATTAATCAGTGGAACTACCTGCTGTGGGTGCTCCATCACTGGAGGTATTCAAGAACAGACTGGACAATCATTTGATTGAGATGTGTAAGTCTCCTGCCTTGAGAAGGGTTTGGACTAGAAGACCTCCAGGATCCCTTCCAGTCCTATGATTCTATCTCCCATGTTCTATAGGACAATCCCAACCATATCTGTGACGATTTATCGAGTCTTCTCCAAGGAAAAGATCTCATTTCATGCCTTGCACTGTTCATTTGCACTGTTCCCAGACTTGAACGTTGGGCGCTATCTAACAAAAATGAAATCCAGTGGTGAAAAAAGTAAAGTTCTACATTTAGGCAAGAAAAACCAAATGTACAGGTATAGTATAGGTGGTACCTTGCCCAATAGTAGCAACTATGAGAGGGATCTCAGAGTCCTAGTGCACAATCCCTTAAATATGAGCCAGCCGTGTGCTGCAGGTGCCAAAAAAGCCAACACAGTGCTAGGCTGCATTAACAGAGGGATAGAATCAAGATCACGTGAAGTGTTAATACCACTTTACAACGCCTTGGTGAGGCCACACTTGGAATCCTGCATCCAGTTTTGGTCACCACGATGTAAAAAAGATGTTGAGACTCTAGAAAGAGTACAGAGAAGAGCAACAAAGATGTTCAGGGGACTGGAGGCTAAAACATATAAGGAACGGCTGCTGGAATTGGGTATGTCTAGTTTAATGAAGAGAAGGACAAGGGGGACATGATAGCAGTGTTCCAGTATCTCAGGGACTGCCACAAAGAAGAGGGAGTCAAGCTATTCTCCAAAAGCGCCTGAAGGCAGGAGAAGAAGCAAGGTCAGTTGATATCCCATAATATTCTCCTTTTTTTTCCCCTGCAAGCAAGTTAGCATGTACATGAAACCAATGAAAGATATACCCTGATACTACAATATTTTGAAAATGTATGTATGTATGTATGTATGTATGTATGTATGTATGTATGTATGTATATATGCATGTATGTATTTATGTGTGTATGTATTTATGTATGTATGTATGTATTTATTTATTACAAATAAGGCAGCGAACATACTCCACATACCTTTCTTCTCTTATTTTCCTCACAACAACCCAGTGAGGTAGGCTGGGCTGAGAGAAAGCGATTGGCCCAAAGTCACCTGGGGAGCTTTCGTGGCTAAGGCAGGATTAGAATTCACCTTCTCTTGGTGATTGGCCCAAAGTCATCTAACCAACTTAACATGTCTAAGGCGGGACTTGAACTCATGGTCTCCTGTTTTCTAGCCTAGTGCCTTAACCCACTAGACCAGGGGTAGGCAACCTTGGCTCTTTTATGACTCGTGGACTTCAACTCCCAGAATTTCTGAGCCAGCCATGCTGAGGGGAAAGGAAGAGGCTTCCAAGCTGAGCCATGTTGGCTCAGGAATTCTGGGAGTTGAAGTCCACGAGTCATAAAGCAGTCTAGGCCTAGTCCAGATGTAGGCAACCTTGGCTCTTTTATGACTCGTGGACTTCAACTCCCAGAATTCCTGAGCCAGCCATGCTGAGGGGAAAGGGAGAGTTTCCAAGCTCAGCCATGCTGGCTCAGGAATTCTGGGAGTTGAAGTCCACGAGTCATAAAAGAGCCAAGGTTGCCTACCCCTGCACTAGACCAAACTGTTTCTCTCTATTCTACTGTCTTCTTTCCCTTCCTTCTGCCAGCTGACAGTGTTACTGATAATCCACTGTCAAAGCTGATTTTAAGGTAGTAAATGTCTTATTTATTTCATACCACTAGATGTTAATTTGCAGGCTAATCTCTATTTTGCCTTTTTTTTGGGTGAATGTTCTCTAAAATTCCAAGCTTGGCACGTCAAAAATACTTTTGAAACCCACGCCAAACAGCCCAGGCTCATATCTAAAACTAAATTCCAAGGTATGCAGGCGAGGTCTTTAATCGCCTCGTAAAAATCTCAAGATGAAAGACGGCAAGGTTAGGGGGAAAAAAAATGCCGTTTTATGCCTCTCTGTGCATGCATCCGGGTGCGCCCAATGCCGACGCCTGTGCAATCTTCAATTAAATGATTATATTAGTTGGCTACAAGGAGAGTCCATTAAAGATTTAGTTACCTTCTGTGTGAACATTAAGAAGCTATTACTCAAATTCTATTTAAACAGTTAAAAGGAATTAAAATGTGGCAAAAAGATCATTACATATCACGACCTAATTTTCCAACACAAGCTCAGCGACTGATAGATTGCTTAAACCTCTCCCAGATTTTA
>NW_015389745.1:106841-107869 GCF_001527695.2 Protobothrops mucrosquamatus | reverse complement strand
GAATAGAATAGAATAGAATAGAATAGAATAGAATAGAAAATATGGAATAGAATATAATATAATAGAACAGAACAGAACAGAACAGAACAGAACAGAACAGAATAGAATAGAATAGAATAGAATAGAATAGAATAGAATAGAATAGAATAGAATAGAATACAGGAATGTAGAATAGAATAGAATAGAATAGAATAGAGTAGAGTAGAGTAGAGTAGAGTAGAGTAGAGTAGAGTAGAGTAGAGTACAGTAGAGTAGAGTAGAGTAGAGTAGAAGCTGGAAGGGAACTTGGAGGTCTTCTAGTCCAGCCCCCTGCTCAAGCAGGAGAACCTATACCAGTGATGGCGAACCTTTTAGAGACCGAGTGCCCAAAAACTGGCCCCGTCCCCACTCCACACCCCTGCCACCACTCTGCCCCACCATCCCCTGCCCCACCTGCCCACAGGACCACTCACCACCTCCAGGGCCACCGCAGATCGCCCAAGCAGCCCAGCAGTGCTATGGCAGCCACACCTTCTGCTTGTGCTCTGCAGCATCAACTGCATGATGGGGTGTGAGGGCAGAATCTTGTCTACATTGCCTGGCTGCCATGTCCTTGGCTGCGCTGCTCCATGTGGGCCACGCTCATGGGCAAGTCTCCTTCAGGGGGGCTGCTGGAGAGGAGGGGGTCGTGGGGGGAGGCAAGGCTGTGGCAACGGCATGTGTGCCCACAGAGAGGGCTCCGGGTGCCGCCTCTGGCACCCGTGCCATAGGTTCGCCACCACTGACCTATACCATCTCAGACAAGTGACTGTCTAGCCCAGTGGTGGCGAACCTATGGCACGCGTGCCAGAGGCAGCACTCAGAGCCCTCTCTGCGGGCACACACACTGTTGCCCCAGCCCTGCTTTCTCCCATGGCCTCCTCCTCACCGGCAGCCCCCACAGAGGAGAGTCGCCCCTGGGCACAGCCCACGTAAAGCAGCACAGCCAAGGACATGGTAGCCGGGCAGCGGGGACAAGACTCCGCCCTTGTGCCCTGTTGCGCGTAGAT
>NW_015389745.1:95240-104293 GCF_001527695.2 Protobothrops mucrosquamatus | reverse complement strand
AATAATAATAATAATAATAATAATAATAATAATAATAATGTTGGAAGGGACCTTGGAGGTCATCTAGTCCAACCCCCTGCTCAGGCAGGAAACCGTATACCATTTCAGACAAATGGCTGTCCAGTCTCTTCTTAAAAACCTCCAGTGTTGGAGCATTCACCGCTTTTGGAGGCAGGTTGTTCCACTGGTTAATTGTTCTCACTGTCAGGAAGTTTCTCCTTAGTTCTAGGTTGCTTCTCTCCTTGGTTAGTTTCCATCTGTTACTTCTTGTCCTGCCTTCAGGCGCTTTGGAGAATAGTTTGACTCCCTCTTCTTTGGGGCAGCCCCTGAGATACTGGAACACTGCTATCCTGTCCCCCCTCGTCCTTCTCTTCATTAAACTAGACATACCCAATTCCAGCAACCGTTCCTTATATGTTTTAGCCTCCAGTCCCCTGATCATCTTTGTTGCTCTACTCTGCACTCTTTCTAGAGTCTCAATGTCTCTTTTACATCGTGGTGACCAAAACTGGATGCAGAATTCCAAGCCTGGCCTTACCAAGGCATTGTAAAGTGGTATGAATACTTCACGTGATTAATACTTCACACTCATGGTCCCATTCGTTCACACAACCACATTTGCATGTATAAAGCTGCCTGTCCCTCCCTTTCCCAACGGGCTGCCACCCCAGAAACTCCTGATGTAGAGCTTCAGATTTGCCAGCTTAGTTTTGATAATATCTTAGCAATCTATCCTATTCCAGGTAGGGGTGTGCCCTGCTGGCTGGGGAATTCTGGGAGTTGAAGTCCATAAGCCTTAAAGTTGCCATGTTTGGAGACTCCTGCTTTAAGACAACACAGTGAAGCAACATAACCATTTTCAAGCCGTGGAATGGTGCCACGTATGGACAGAGCCTAGTGGCCATGAATTGAAGCTAGTCAATTAGGCAGGTCGGCCTTGGGTTGACTCTTCAGAATTTCAAATTTATTTATTGCAGCCCTGAGGCCAGATGCAAACGAAATAGTGAATAAAAAAAGCATGATATGTATGTGTGTATGTGTATGTTTGTGTAAGAGAAAAGCAATAAGGATAATGAAATCCAAAAATAATTAAAAACATAGTTACTAAAATGTATCCAAATAAAATACTATTAGAAGAAGTTCCAATCCTAGGTAATTCCATGGCGTATCCAATCCTAGCCCAGGGCACCAAAAACAATTCTCCATTTCCTACATACACCATCTAATAGTGATTGTAGCATTCTAGGCTGCAATAGAAAGAATAGAATAGAATAGAATAGAATAGAATGGAATGGAATGGAATGGAATGGAATGGAACGGAACGGAACAGAACAGAACAGAACAGAACAGAACAGAACAGAATAGAAAAAAATGGAATGGAATGGAATGGAATGAAAGAGAGGAGAGGAGAGGAGAGGAGAGGAGAAGAGAAGAGAAGAGAAGGGAAGGGAAGGGAAGGGAAGAGAAGAGAAGAGAAGAGAAGAGAAGAGAAGAGAAGAGAAGAGAAGAGAAGAGAAGAGAAGAGAAGAGAAGAGAAGAGAAGAGAAGGACAACAGGAATAATCCAAACATAATAATTAAAAGCCCAGCCATGTTTTGGAAAAGTGCCTTCCTTCCTTCCTTCCTTCCTTCCTTCCTTCCTTCCTTCCTTCCTTCCTTCCTTCCTTCCTTCCTTCCTTCCTTCCTTCCTTCCTTCCTTCCTTCTTTCCTTCCTTCCTTCCTTCCTTCCTTCCTTCCCTCCTTCTTGTCTATCTCTGTCTCTCTTGCTCTCTTTATCTCTGTCTCTCTCTTTCTCCTCCTTCTCTTTCTCTTGTTCTTGGTGTCTCTCCCTTTCTCTTCCTCCATCCTTCCCCAAGGACAATAACTTTAGGATATACATGTAAAACTCATCATTTTTGTTAAAACCCTTCAGTCTGGGACTGCTTGTGAACAGATGTCAATTGAGGAAAAATAGGATAAATTCTCAGGAGTGTTGTCAATGGAGACTCTCACTCCTCTAGGTCATAGTTTTCCCAAAGATGCTTTTTTCAGGAGGCAACTGGACTTCCTTTTTTTTCTTTGAAGACGTTTCGCTTCTCATCCAAGAAACCTCTTCAGTTCTCAGTGGTGTTGTCTCTCCATCTTCTTCTGGGTCTTCCTCCAGTCGTGGGATTCAGCCAGTTCACACCAGTTTGGTAGAACCAGTAACTAATTTTTTGTTGACTTTGGTGAGTCAGCTGATGCCCTAGCCCTTTTTCACAAGGCCCAGAACGGACCACCGGAAGTGTGTGGACATGACTTCTGGAAGTCTGTTCTAAGCCGGGGAGGCCTCCCAGGCCTAGAGCAGCCCACGGGAAGTGCATGGATGCCACTTCCGGAAGTCCGTGGATGCCACTTCCGAAAGTCCATGGACGCCACTTCCGGAAGTCCGTTCTGAGCCGGGGAGGCTTGGGGGAGGCATCCCAGGGTTAGAACGGACTTCCGGAAGTGGCGTCCACGTAGAGAACTGGTTGTTCAGGAATTTGAATCCCACCACTGTGGGACTAGACATACCCAGTTCCTGTAACCGTTCTTCATATGTTTTAGCCTCCAGTCTCCTGATCATCTTTGTTGCTCTTCTCTGCACTCTTTCCAGAGTCTCAACGTCTTTTTTATATTGTGGTGACCAGAACTGGATGCAATATTCAAAGTTTGGTCTCACTCAGGCTTTGTAAAGCAGATCTACAGCATTTGTACTTCTGATGGCGACTCTTGAAAAACCTAGCGCACCCTGGAATATGAGCCTACGCAAACCAGCCTTCCTTCTTCAGGTGGTATTTATTCAAGTTGAGATAATTACTTTTGAGCAGGGAGAATCACTAACATATTTCACCCATTCCCANAGAGAGAGAGAGAGAGAGAGAGAGAGAGACAGAAACACAGAGAAAGACAGAGACAGAGACTGAAAGAGAGAGAGAAAACAGATAGATAGAAAGACAGACAGACAGACAGACACACACACAGAGAGAGAGAGAGAGAGAGAGAGAGAGAGAGAGAGAGAGAGAGAGAGAGAGAGAGAGAGAGAGAGAGAGAGAGAGAGAGAGAGATATCTAATGGAACTAATAATGTATTTTCCTTCCCCAGTTTCAATGTAATGAAACAAAAGTTGCTTTCAAAATGTCTTTGGAAGGCCATGGGTGAACATGAACTTTCAACTTTGGAAAATAGCAACTTGCAAATCTAATCAATGCCCTTATATCTCCGCTCTATGAAGGTGGATGCCAGAATCTCAATCAGCTTGCTCTTTAGATTCCCCTCGTCTGAGAACAATTAATTAATGGATATTGGAACAAATCAATGACTTCATTAATCATAGTTTTAAACGTGTCCCTTTTCAGAGAAATGCAGATGTTTTTTCATTGTAATAATCGCCCATGAAATAGCTTTTTCCCCCTTCTATTTTTCTGCTGATCGATGAGAGGGATCGAATCAATAAATATCTTAATTCAGACCACAAAATATTGACATGGGTTCAAATGATACGTGTTTTGTCTGTGTGCGCGTGTGTGTGTTTTAAAATTTGTAGTCTGAAGAAGCCTCTCAAAATGTCACACATGTTGCGGCTTTCTTTTAATGGTTTAATCCCTCAATGAAAATAAATAGAGTCAGTTTAAATGACCGTGTTCTTAAAGTACGTATTGCAAACATGCAGATCTATGGTAATCCACCTCAAGGAGATTTATAAAGCCTCATTATTTAATGTCAGTGTCAATTACACCTGTGGGAAGTTAGACCCCTCCCCCTCAAAGGATCTTAAAAAGGCAGAAAAGCACGCCCAGTTTTTTCTTAATAGCCCCAAGTCTCCCTCCCCCAAGCAGAAACCAGCTCTGTAGAAATGCAGATATCATAATCCATTCAGGAAAGTTGGAGCCAGGAAACTGGAGCTAATGGGATTAAAAAGACAAAGATCCCTAGAATCAACAACCCCTCACCCAAAAAAATTCAACACAGGACATAGCTATCAAGCACAGCCCCAGGGAAGCAGTGACTGTTAGGACATAATAGGATTAACCCACCACCATCAGAATACCAGAAAGGCACACTCAGACTCAGGTCAAAGTACATGACACAGGAAACACAAAGCCTCAAACAGGAACAACTACAAACACAAAAGCCCAGGAAGGTCTAAAAACCCACCACTCCCAGCAACATGTGGTCAGTTTTCCCACAGCCACGCTTCTGTCTGGCTCTGCTCTTCAATAAACTACAACCTTCTTTCTAAAGCAGTCTCCATTTTGTTTATTCCCAGCATGGACTGGACTCTGATGAAGCTTTTTCATTCAACATACCCAAATGTTTTGGGATGCAAAAGACTTTCATTGGTTCCATGTTTTTACCAAAATTCTTTGGTAATGGAGTCTTTTTGTGTATTTCAGTTTTTTTTCCTCTTTTTTTTCCAGTGAGACCCATAGGTGGTTTTTTTTCAAGAGGCAACTGGATTTTCTTGTTTTTATTTGAAGACGTTTCGCTTCTCATCCCCAAGATGGTGGGGAATTGGAAGGATTTATACTCTTTGCAGACAGCTGGTCATTTGCATTCTTTTAGAGAGTCATTGAGGCCACTTGGAGGTTTAATCTTTGTCCTCAGGGTCCTCTGAGTGGTGCAAATGAGTGTGGAGCCTTCTTGGAACTGCTGAAAGGACTGTGTTGTAGACTGGAGATAGATGAGGTTGGATTCCCTCCCCCTCTGTTGAAAGAGGGCTGTTCAGTCTTGACCTAGATGGCCTCTTTGACCTGGATGACTGAGAATCTCCTTAGACATTTTTCCAGTGAAGTTTTTGGTTAAAAAAAGTGTGTAAGCAAGAAATTTGAGGACAGAACATGTGTGTTAATGGGAGGTTGTGTGCAAAAAATGAATGCAGACTTTCTTGTAACGCTTTATTTGTTTGTTTGTTTGTTTATTGGTAGCTAGTGGTTTTGGAGTGGGTTATAGAGTTATCTGTTTTCCAACCTAAATAAGAAAAACAATGGCAATAGACAGAACCTCAAAATGTGAAAATAAAATATATCAACCCAGAGTAATGAATTATAACAGCACCGGCACCAAGAATGACAGGGCAAGCCACTGTATATACTGTCAGTAGAGAATAAACCATACTATAGACTAGACTAGACTAGACTAAACTAGACTAGACTACACTAGAATAGAGAATAGAGAATAGAGAATAGAGAATAGAGAATAGAGAATAGAGAATAGAGAATAGAGAATAGAGAATAGAGAATAGAGAATAGAGAATAGAGAATAGAGAATAGAGAATAGAGAATAGAGAATAGAGAATAGAGAATAGAGAATAGACTCTCAGTTGGACAGTTGTTTATTTATGCCATATATTTTGGCATGTCTCGGAGATCTTTCTTTGAACATTTCTCTGAAATGTCTTTCTTCTCCCATATATTCTTTAGACGTGCATCCATATCCATGACACTAGTCCCTTTTGGGACAAGTAATATTGTGTCCAGGAGAGAAAAGGGGTAAGAGATAGGGTTATCCAAAGAAAATAGAATGGAACGGAACGGAACGGAACGGAACGGAACGGAACAGAACAGAACAGAACAGAACAGAACAGAACAGAACAGAACAGAACAGAACAGAATAGAATAGAATAGAATAGAGCTGGAAGGGACCTTGGAAGTCTTCTAGTCCAGCCTTCTGCTCAAGCAGGAGAACCTATACCACCTCAGACAAGTGACTGTCTAGCCCAGTGGTGGTGAACCTATGGCACACGTGCCAGAGTTGGAAGGGACTTTGTAGGTCAGGGGTCCCCAACCCCCAGTCTGTGAACCAGTACCGGGCCCTGACATGCCAGCAACCAGTCTGCACAAACAAGCAAAACCCCATCTGTGAGATGCAGGCAGCACACAAAACCACGCCCCCTCCAATCCATGGAAAAGCCTCTCCAGGGAACCAGTCCCTGGTGCCCAAAAAGTTGGAGACCTCTGTTGTAGGTCATCTAATCCAACCCCCTGCCCAAGCAGGAGACCATCCACCATTTCTGACAGATGGCAGTCCAGTCTCTTCTTGAAAGCCTCCAGTGATTGAAGCTCCCACAACATCTGAAGGCAGTCTGTTTCATTGGTTGATTGTTGTCACCGTCAGAAAAAAATCTCCTTATTTCCAGGTTGAATCTCTCCTTGATCAGTTTCCATCTGTTATTCCTTGTCTGGCCTTAAGGTGCTTTGGAGAATAGATTGACACACACCCCTTCTCTGTGACAGCCCCTCAGATATTGGAGCACTAGCACTCCTATTGGATTCTAGCACTGATGTTGTTGCCTAGTCGGGTAATGAAATATCTTCAAGAATACTATCAAGCTCACAGAGCACCAAGGATCCCTCAGTTCAGCTCTGAGCTGCAAATATTGCCTTCTATGGTAACAAATTATTTGTTAGTTGCGAAGTCATGTCCAACCCATCGCGACCCCATGGACAACGTTCCTCCAGGCCTTCCTGTCCTCTACCATCTTCTGGAGCCCATTTAAGCTCACACCTACTGCTTCAGGGACTCCATCCAGCCACCTCATTCTCTGTCATCCCCTTCTTCTATTGTCCTCCATCTTTCCCAGCATCAGGCTCTTCTCCAGTGAGTCCTTCCTTCTCATTAGGTGGCCAAAGTACTTGAGTTTCAACTTCAGGATCTGGCCTTCTAAAGAGCAGTCAGGGTTGATCTCCTCTAGGACTGACCAGTTTGATCGCCTTGCAGTCTGCAAATGGACAGGAATCATAAGTAAATTGATCTGCAGATTATCCTATAGCCCATATCTACATATCGGATGAAGTGAGTTAAATCTCATGAAAGCTTATGCCTGATAATAAAAAAGGTATTAATAAAAAAAAGTGCTACCAGATTCCTGACTTTTTACCATCATGGCCTATGATGTCTCTCCTTTTACAATATCTGTACCTATTGCTAATTGACTGCATCGTCTGCTTAATATTATTTTCCTGTCCTTCAGTTCTCATCACTGGAAATTTTCAAGAAGAGACTGGACAATCACCTGTCTGAGATGGTAGGTTCTTCTGCTTGAGCAGGGGGCTGGACTAGAAGAACTCCAAGGTCCCTTCCAGCTCTCTTCTCTTCTCTTCTCTTCTCTTCTCTTCTCTTCTCTTCTCTTCTCTTCTCTTCTCTTCTCTTCTCTTCTCTTCTTTCATCTAGTCTAGTCTAGTCTAGTCTAGTCATCAAGAAGAGAAGCAAACTGGAATTAAGAAGAAACCTCCTGACAGTGAGGACAATTAATCAGTGGGACAGCTTGTCTTCAGAAATTGTAGGTGCTCCATCACTGGAGATTTCAAGAAGAGACTGGACATTCACCTGTCTGAGATGGTATAGGTTCTCTTGCTTGAGCAGGGGGCTGGACTAGAACAGGGCTTTTCAACCAGTGGTATGGGTACCACCTGTGGTACATTGGCACCTGGCAGGTGGTACGTGCCCATCCTAGAAAAGTGGTAGCGGGGGAGAGGAATGAGCTGAAGTGGTGGCAGCACCGCAAAAGCCTGAGTGAGAGATGGCTGGAGCTGCAGGGCTGTCAGGGCTCAGCGGAAGCGCCAGGATCAGTGCCGCTTTCCAGATGATCGGCGCTTCTTCGGGGCTGTCAGGGCTCAGCGGAAGCGCCAGGATCAGTGCCGCTTTCCAGCTGATCGGCGCTTCTTCGGGGCTGTCAGGGCTCAGTGGAAGTGCCAGGATCAGCGCCAGGCTCCAGCTGGAGCTCGGCGCTGGTCCTGGTGCTTCTGCTGAGCCCTGAAGAAGCGCCGATCAGCTGGAATGTTGCAGCATCTCCAGGGTCTTGTGATTTACATTCAGATGCTTGTCAACTGATTCATATTTATGACGGTCACAGTGTCCCAGGGTCATGTGAAGTGACCAAAACCTGCTGCAACCACCCAGCAGATGGGGGGAATAAAAACCAAACACCACCCCACCCCACCCCCACTGCCAATCTTCAACAGAAATGCTCACAACAATGGAAACCTCGGACAGGAGGAAGAGCGCTGCCGGGCAGGCAGGCAGATGTCTTGCTCGGCTGTGGCTTGGGGGGGCACTTTTTTCAGTGCCATTGTAACTTCAAACAGTCACTAAGCGAACTGTTGTAAGTCGAGGACTACCTGTACTTTATCACTTTTTTACTTTTTTTTTTTTTTTGGTCATCAAGTTTTTGACATCTTGCTGGGCGACTGTAGGTACTCAGATGTTGCCATATCCTAAAAGTGGTACAATGGGTGAAAAGGTTGAAAAGCCCTGGACTAGATGACCTCCAAGGTTGCTTCCAGCTGTATTCTTTTCTATAATTCTATATGTATAAGAGGTCATTGAATTTAGAAATGAATGGTCCATTCCACTTTTGATCATATTTTTGAGGGGAAAAAAAAAAGCAATCTGGGATGTATTTCATGGCATTTCTCACTGAGGCTTTGTAAGAGCCAACTAGTTCCTTCAAAAAAAGAAGAAAAATTTTAGCAAGGCAAAACAACAAAGAGTTTCCTCTTGAGGCTGGGTTGGCACCAATCCCGACAGCTTTTTGAAAGCTGGTAAAAACAAAATTGTTTTAGAAAGCTTTGGAGGGTTGACGGAGTTGCTTTTTTTTTTTTTGGCATGGTGATTTAGACTGCTTTTGTGTTGCTGCCATGACGACTTCATGCTATTTTCCTTGTACCAGGTTGCCATGTTTCCTATGCTTGACCAACACAAGCCTGTTGGATGGTAATGTGTAAAATAGATGGATAGATCCGAAGAAAATAAACAGTGTCCCATTGGATCATCTTCCTGGGGAGTCACACTGCCATATCAAAGCTAACAGTTTCCCAGGTATACTAGGAAGGGGCCCGACCCTATTTGAAGCCAGCCAAGCTGGTAGCCAGCATCACATCTCGTGGTAATGGACCAAAAAGTTGAATTAAAATTCAGTAGAATGTTAGACCATGGACGATAGATAGATAGATAGATAGATAGATAGATAGATAGATAGATAGATAGATAGATAGATAGATAGATAGATAGATAGATAGATAGATAGATAGATAGATAGATAGGTAGGTAGGTAAG
>NW_015389745.1:92717-94368 GCF_001527695.2 Protobothrops mucrosquamatus | reverse complement strand
TTACTAAATTTAAGACATTTGGAAATTAATAGAAAATAAGAACGTTATACTGTATTATTCATTAGTTGATGCAAGATGGTGAGAAATAGAATATATTCAAATAGATAAGACGTGTATTCTGAACATTAGATTTTGTGATGAATTGGGATAAAGGGAACCGTGGTTATTTAAAACCTGGACATTATAAATATTAAATGTTAAATTTAAATAGACTGGACAGCCATTTGTCTGAAATGGTATAGGGTTTCCTGCCTGAGCAGGGGGTTGGACTCGATGACCTCCAAGGTCCCTTCCAACTTTTATTATTATTATTATTATTATTATTATTATTATTATTATTATTATTATTATTATTATTATTATTATTATTATTATTATTATTGGGAAACTAAAAATTGGGAAAAACTAATTAGGACATTGATAGTCTATAAAGATTGAATGTTAAAACAACTAGGATATGTATAAACTAAAAATCATTGATAAATGTAAGAAAGTTATTTTTGTTTAATTGATATAATAAGAATTGTGTTAGCTTAAATAAGAGACAGTAAACACTAAGGGGAAAAGAGAAGAAACACTTAATGTAATAGTTTGAGACTCATACTAAAGATACTGGTATGTTATTGAATTATCGATTAACTCAGCCGCCACGTTGCTTTTTAAATATTTAAATGTAAAACTAGAAAATCAATAAAAAAATTTTTTTTAAAAAGAATGTGGTCTCTGCTTAAGAGAAAAAAAACAAACCCTGTGGTTTGGATTGTGGTTTAAGCACCAACCTAATCATACACAACATGTCCGTGTTAAAAGAATCAATAAAACCAAGAATAGGATTGATCTGATGATTTATGGCAAAAGACCAAGAGGCTTAGTGAAGAATAATTAATAAACTGTAATGAATAATGAGTGGTTTTGAATATGATAGACCATCGTTTTTGTCGAGACTGATGAGGAAAAAAATGAGCATGTAAAAAAAGGGAATGGAGCAAGCGAAACTTCTGTAGGAAAAAAAAAGAAGAATCTTGCATGGGAAATATATATATATATATATAATAGAAGATAGATGATCAGAATTCCATTAACAGGATTAATGGGAAGTGGATGAGAAAGCAGATGTCGGAGGTGCTTTTAACTGAGCGAAAAGAATTATGTTATACAGTGTCAAAGAATAGACTTGGCGTTGCGCTAATGAGAAGTACTGGGGGAAAAAAATGTTTGGGGGAATAATGGCTGTGGGGAAAAAAAGGCTGATAAGAGGAGGATGCAAAAAAAATCAGAACGAGGGAAAGAGTGTTGTATAAGAGTGTATATAGAAAAAAAATATTACAAAGATTACGGTCAGGAGAAGTTAAGACTCAGAGAGGCAGGGAACATTGCAGAGTAATTTTAAAAGAAAGTAAATATTCAGATAGCCCTCAGCGTAAAACCAAAATGGAGCTGAAAATTTCCATGGCTATTCTCCAAAGCGCCTGAAGGCAGGACAAGAAGCAACGGATGGAAACTAATCAAGGAGAGAAGCAACCTAGAACTAAGGAGAAACTTCCTGACAGTGAGAACAATTAACCAGTGGAACAACCTGCCTCCAGAAGCTGTGAATGCTCCAACACTGGAAGTTTTTAAGAAGAGACTGGACAGCCATTTGTCTGAAATG
>NW_015389745.1:87106-92373 GCF_001527695.2 Protobothrops mucrosquamatus | reverse complement strand
ATTAACCAGTGGAACAACCTGCCTCCAGAAGCTGTGAATGCTCCAACACTGGAAGTTTTTAAGAAGAGACTGGACAGCCATTTGTCTGAAATGGTATAGGGTTTCCTGCCTGAGCAGGGGGTTGGACTAGATGACCTCCAAGGTACCTTCCAACTCTGTTTTCCTATCCTATCCTATCCTATCCTATCCTATCCTATCCTATCCTATCCTATCCCATCCCATCCCATCCCATCCCATCCCATCCCATCCCATCCCATCCCATCCTATTCTATTCTATTCTATTCTATTCTATTCTATTCTATTCTATTCTATTCTATTCTATTCTATTCTACTGTTCATTCATATTTCTATTCCATTCCATTCCATTCCATTCCATTCTATTCTATTCTATTCTATTCTATTCCTTATTCTATTCTATTCTGTATTCTATTCCATTCCATTCCATTCCATTCCATTCCATTCTATTCTATTCTATTCTATTCTATTCTATTCTATTCTATTCTATTCTATTCTATTCTATTCTATTCTATCCTATTCTATTCTATTCTATTCCATACTATTCTATTCTATTCTATTCTATTCTATTCTATTCTATTCTATTCTATTCCATTCCATTCCATTCTGCATTCTATTCTATTCTATTCTATTCTATTCTATTCTAAATTTTCTTTTCATGCCACACACATACACACACACAAATGCTTCAATCCCAGCTCACCTATTTACAGTATGTGATTTAGACACCTGCTTATTAAATCAAAAGAACAAACGCACAGTGCTATCAGAAAGCCCCCCCCCGTTAAGTGAAAGCTGGGAGAGGGGTATCAAACAGTGAACTGAATTAGGGGGTGTTCTGTTGTCCTTTGCGGGCGCTTCTAATAATAGCTTCTTCTCTTTATTATCAGCTCTCCGATGCTCTGCAATTATTTTCATCCAGTTGGTAGATCGTACTGCAGACATCCAGCTGTTTGCATTAAAAAAAAAACAGTTCCCATTTTCCATCCAGCAAAAATAAAATGTGATTAACCTTCTCTTTGTCCAGGTCATCCCTAAGGCTTGATGCAGTTTTTAATATTCATGGTGGAGCATGGTTATCTTCACTTGGATTTAATGGCTTTATCACATGGCGAATCTATATTGTACCCTAATGAGGGAATCCTTATTCATACTGATCAGAGGATTAGAAATATATATTTTTAAGTAAATGAAAAGATAATCATCATAAAAAAGGGAAAAAGTATTAGCACCGTTTTACAAAGCCTTAGCATGACCACACTTGGAATATTGCATCCAGGGTTGGTCAGCACAATTTAAAAAAAGATGTTGCGACTCTGGAAAGAGTGCAGAGAAGAGCAACAAAGATAATTAGGGGACTGGAGGTTAAAATATATGAAGAACGGTTGCTGGAATTGGGTATGTCTAGTTTAACGAAGAGAAGGACGAGGGGGGACATGATAGCAAGTCTTCCAATCTCTCAGGGGCTGCCCCAAAGAAGAGGGAGTCAAGCTATTCTCCAAAGCACCTGAAGGCAGGACAAGAAGCAATGGATGGAAACCCATCAAGGAGAGAAGCAACCTAGAACTAAGGAGAAACTTCCTGACAGTGAGAACAATCAACCAATGGAATGGGAGTGTTCCTGGATACAGATCCTGCCTAGTGGTCATCTCAGCAACGAGACAAGTTGGAAAAAGATGAGTTGAAGGATTGATTTGATTCAGGTCTTTTTTCCCTGATCCAAGAACAATGATGAATGGCAAAAAAAGAAAAAAAGAAAAGAGTTAGCCTTAGGGAACTCTTGAAGTTTGCAAAATGCAAAAATCTGTGACATCGTTACTACATCTTTCCCCCTCGGGATGCAGAAAAAAAAAATTATCTTCTACTTCCTGTGTCTCCCCCTCCCTTCTTCCTATTCAGAGAAATATTGCATTTAACTAAATCAGTCTATTCCATTTCCCCCTCTGTATTCACTTTTTTATCCATCCTTTTTGCTTTCTTTCTTTCTCTTTCTTTCTTTCTTTCTTTCTTTCTTTCTTTCTTTCTTTCTTTCTTTCTCTCTCTCTCTCTCTCTCTCTTTCTTTCTTTCTTTCTATCCACCCATCCACCATCTATCTATCTATCTATCTATCTATCTATCTATCTATCTATCTATCTATCTATCTATCTATCTATCCATCCATCTACCTACCTACCTACCTATCCACCCTTCTTTCTTTCTTTCTTTCTTTCTTTCTTTCCACCCATCCACCATCTATCTATCTATCTATCTATCTATCTATCTATCTATCTATCTATCTATCTATCTATCCATCTATCCATCCACCTACTTACTTACCTACCTACCTACCTATCTACCTATCCACCCATCTTTCTTTCTTTCTTTCTTTCTTTCCTTCCATCCATCCATCCATCCATCCATCCATCCATCCATCCATCCATCCATCCATCTATCTATCTATCTATCTATCTATCTATCTATCTATCTATCTATCTACCCACCTACCTACCTACCTATCTATAAGTTAACCCCCCAAGAGGTGTATTGTGACAATATAATAAAACAGTGATTGAACTAAGCACAAGGTAAACCAGTTTAGACTTGTGTAATCCTCTCAACACTGTACCAAGATAATATTGGCCTGGATAAATGGAGATTTCCAGGCACAAGCAAGCAAGAACAGTTTGCATCCGCAATAGCTATATGTTGCTTCATGATGTTGCAATGATCAGATGATTATCAGATCCGTATGGACTGGACATTCACCTGTCTGAGATGGTATAGGTTCTCCTGCTTGAGCAGGGGACTGGACTAGAAGATCTCCAAGGTCCCTTCCAGCTCTATTCCATTCCATTCCACTCCACTCCACTCCATTCTATTCTATTCTATTCTATTCTATTCTATTCTATTCTATTCTATTCTATTCTATTTTCTTCAGAAACCAACCCACAAGCTCGGAGAACAAACACACACACACACACACACACACACATTCTCTTCTATTGATACTTTTCCAGCTACCTATGTGACTGGTGAAGGCTTTTGGAACAAAACAACAGAAAAAAAAAATCATACTCAGGGTTAAACTGGTTTTGGAGTTATTTTATTATCAACTCCAGTTCCTGGCTGTTTTACTCCTTTGGGCAAAGAATCCAAGCCAGCAATGGGACTTCATTAAGTTCAGAGAATACCCTTAGCAGAGACAGAGAGCTGTTGAATATTTCAGTATCACATATGTGTCTAGTTGTGTAAGTTATTTTGCCTGGAGTTTGCTTCTCTTTGCAGGCTGGTCTACACTGTGTCAGTTTCTCTGCCATTAGCCTTTTCCTTGGATAGCAGACTTTGGACTAACTAGATGTCCAATATATCCCACAAAAATGATCCAAGGCCTGGAGACTAAAACATACGAAGAACGGCTGGTCTAAAGAAAAGAAGAAATAGGTGAGACAAGATAGCAGTATTCCAGTATCTGGAGGAGGTCAAACTATTCTCCAAAGCACCAGAGGGCAGGACAAGAAAGAATGGTTGGAAACTGACCAAAGAGCTTGAGCGGGGGGCTGGACTAAAAGACCTCCAAGGTCCCTTCCAGCTCTATTCTGTTCTGTTCTGTTCTGTTCCGTTCCATATTTTCTATTGTATTGTATTGTATTGTATTGTATTGTATTGTATTGTATTGTATTGTATTGTATTGTATTGTATTGTATTGTATTGTATTCCATTCCATTCCATTCCATTCCATTCTATTCTATTCTATTCTATTCTATTCTATTCTATTCTATTCTATATTCTATTCTGTTCTGTTCTGTTCTGTTCTGTTCTGTTCTGTTCTGCTCTGCTCTGCTCTGCTCTACTCTACTCTACTCTACTCTACTCTACTCTACTCTATTCTACTATTCATTCATATTTCTATTCTATTCTATATTCTATTCTATTCTATTCTATTCTATTCTATTCTATTCTATTCTATTCTATTCTATTCTATTCTATTCTACTATTCATTCATATTTCTATTCTATTTTATTCTATCCTATCCTATCCTATCCTATCCTATCCTATCCTATCCTCTATTCTGTTCTGCTCTGCTCTGCTCTATTCTATTCTATTCTATTCTATTCTATTCTATTCTATTCTATTCTATTCTATTCTATTCTATTCTATTATTTCAAGTTTGGCCACTGTGTGTTTTGTCCTGGTAAAGGTTATTAGCCTTGATCAATTAAAAGTGAAGTTATTTTCTTCCCTCGCTGATTTCTAATCGGTTACTGCGGGAGATGCTGCAATATCGGGCATACAGTGATTTATGGTTAATCTTTAGTTTACAACCCTTCACTTGTCAACAATTAAGAACTCAAAGTTACGACGGTGCTGAAGAAAGCGATTTCAAAACGGGTCCTCGCACTTATGACTGTGAGAATCACCAGGGTCACAGGATCAAAATTCAGGCAAACGGCACAGGCTTAATGACGGTCACCATGTCCCAGGGTCTCACAATCCCTTTTTGTGACCTCCTTAACAAGCAACGTCAACGGGGGCAGCCCGATTCATTTAAAAAACACATTATTAACTTAACTGCAGTGATTTACTTAACGACTTTGGCAAGGAAGGTCGTAAAATGGGGGCAGAATTCACAGAATGACTGCCTTGTTTAGCAATGGACATTTTGGGCTCATGGACCCCCCCTGTAATGTTTTTTTAAAAAAGCCACGGTTTTATTTTTCTATGGAGGAGAAAAAAACACTTCTTACATTTTTAATACCTTGCTGGCCTTCCGAGAAATACATGCTGAGATTTACCTCAGGTGTTTTTTCTTCTGATTCCTTCTGACTGGTTCTTTCTTGCGTTTTCAAATCTGTCCGTTTAACCCTAGACGCCCCAATGTAGAACTGAGGTAAATACAGAAATATCACTCGCTAATCCAGTCTCCCCCCACGTGGATTTGGACACAATTTTTAATTTTATTTTATTTTTAAAAAACAACAATCTGAAATTAGTCTTTATAAAAGTAATTTTTAAAACCGGCTGTTGCATATCATTGTCCCTAAAGATATGGTATGGAGCCGGTTTGATGTCGCAGTGAAGACACTGGGAGACTGTGAATTCTAGTTCTGTCTTGGGCTCAAAGTCAGCGGGGTGATCTTGCGCCAGTTGTTCTCTTTTAACCTTTAGGAGAGGAAGAGTGATTGGCCCAAAGGTAGCTGGCTTTCATGCCTAAGGTGGGACTAGAACTCCCAGTCTCCTGGTTATTGGTCTAAAGTCACATAGCTGGCTTTCA
>NW_015389745.1:85867-87022 GCF_001527695.2 Protobothrops mucrosquamatus | reverse complement strand
GTGAAGACACTGGGAGACTGTGAATTCTAGTTCTGTCTTGGGCTCAAAGTCAGCGGGGTGATCTTGCGCCAGTTGTTCTCTTTTAACCTTTAGGAGAGGAAGAGTGATTGGCCCAAAGGTAGCTGGCTTTCATGCCTAAGGTGGGACTAGAACTCCCAGTCTCCTGGTTATTGGTCTAAAGTCACATAGCTGGCTTTCATGCCTAAGGTGGGACTAGAACTCCCAGTCTCCTGGTGATTGGCCCAATGTCACCCACCTGGCTTTCATGCTTGAGGCGGCACTAGAACTCCCAGTCTCCTGGTGATTGGCCCAACGTCACCCACCTGGCTTTCATGCTTCAGGCGGCACTAGAACTCCCAGTCTCCTGGTGATTGGCCCAATGTCACCCACCTGGCTTTCATGCTTGAGGCGGCACTAGAACTCCCAGTCTTCTGGTGATGGGCCCAATGTCACCCACCTGGCTTTCATGCTTGAGGCAGCACTAGAACTCCCAGTCTCCTGGTGATGAGCCCAATGTCACCCAGCTAGCTTTCATACCTAACACAGGACTTGAACTCGTGGTTGCCTGCTTTCTAGCCTGGTCCTTTAATTACTAGACCCTTCTACACAGCAGCATAATCTTATCCATAAAGTTTGGGAGTCAAGTTTGTGAATGGGATAAATCCCCTCTAAAAGCATTGTTGGAAGGATGTGTTGAAGGAAAAATATTCCTCAGGGTCCAGTCCAAGCCGGGAATAAACAAAACAGAGACTGCTTTAGAGAGAAAGTTGTCGTTTATTGAAGAGCAGAGCCAGACAGAAAGAGGGCTCTGTAAAAACTGACCACATGTAGCAGGGAGTGGGTTTTTATACCTTCTTGGGCTTTTGTTTGGAGTTGTTCCTGTGGCATGAACTTTGACCTGAGTCTGAGTGTGCCTTTCTGGTATTCTGATGGTGGTAGGTTAATCCTATTATGTCCCAAAGGTCATATCCTGCTTCCCTGGGGCTGTAGCTTATGAGTTTTGGATTTTTTGGTGTGAGGGCTTTCTGACAAGATTATCACATCTGCATTTCTGCGGACCTGGTTTCTGTTTTGAGCAGAGAAACTTGGAGGGGGGACTAGTTTCTGCCTTTAAGATCCTTTGGGAAAATATAATATTCTGCCTTTTAATATTCC
>NW_015389745.1:69851-82676 GCF_001527695.2 Protobothrops mucrosquamatus | reverse complement strand
GGCTTTTTCAGCAAGCGGGACTGACCTAGGGTGAATTTTAAATAGGGACAATTTTAATGATTTTAATAAGACACAGCTTTAAATATTTGGTTTTTAATTGGCTTTTATAGGGGAAATGTTTTATATTGTTTTAACATGCTGTGAGCCGCCCTGAGTCCCATGGGGAGAAGGGCGGCATATAAGTTAAATAAATAAATAATAATAATAATAATAATATGTTAAATGAACTATGTTTAGTTGTGTTGGTGTTGGTGTGTGTTTGTGTGTGTGTGTGTGTGTGTTTGTGTGTGCCTTCAAGTCCTAGTGACTGCCTGGGATGAATCCCTGCAATTTTCTTGGTAAGATTTTAGAAGTGGTTTGCCATTGTTTGCTTTCTGGAGCCGAGAGAGAGTGACTGGCCTAAGGTTTCGCACCTACCCTTTGCGCCTAAGACTGTACTAGAACTCGCAATCTCCTGGATGAAGCAGGAAGAAAAATGTTTAAAAGTCATAATCTTGACTCTTCTTAGACACATTTAAATTGAGAGAGTGGACATCCACAGAATTAGAAGTGATTCCTCAAAGAAATGTCATAGGAAACACATCCCTATATTTTTTATCCATAGTTTTCCCAACTGGAGGCTTTCATTGTGGATAATATTTGGAAGCTTATCCAATGCTGAAGCCATAATCCTTTTATTAGCCACAGCTACGTGGCCTCTTATTGCACCTTTCAAATTCAAAACAATTACTCTTTATCCTTGATCAGGTGGCTTTGTCAAGCCAGGAGGAGAGGAAAAACACTTTCGTTGTGTTTACAATTAAGCGTAATTAAAATTAAATATCGTTAACGTGATGACTCCCCTGTTGTGCACCGCATAATTTTATTTTTTTCTTTTCGATTACAGGGAAAAAAATGTGCTTTGTTCACCAAATTGTGAGCTTTGCAAAGCAGGAGGTTTGGCGTGCCTGCCCTATGAAATTCATTGAGTGCCTCCAATTTAACGTCGCCCTCCAAAGTGCTTGAATTATGAATAGCGCTTAAAAAAGCGATTACTGAATGGATCCACTTTTGAGATCCTCGCAAAGTTTGAATTATAAACTCACCCAAACCCTCTAAAACACAAAAATTTAGATTGTGTTTCAAACTAACGAAGCTTAAAAGCATTTGCCAGAGCAATTGTCTAAGACAGCGAACCCCACTCCCTTCCCAGCATTGATGATGTTTCCTAGTTGGGTAATGAAATGTCTACCAGTAAAGAAGCTCAGAGAGCACCAAAGACACTGTCCTCCTCCTCCTCCTCCTCCTCCTCCTCCTCCTCCTCCTCCTCCTCCTCTCTTCAAACCCCACTCCCTTCTAGCACTGATGATTTTACCTAGTTGGGTAATGAAACATCTGCAAAAAAAACAAGCAAGCATAGAGAGCACTAAGGACCCCACAGTTCAACCCTGAGCTACGAATATTCTCTTCTACAAGTAGTTTCTCAATTTACAACAGTTCATTTAGTGGCTGTTCAAAGTTTACAGCAGCACTGAAAAAAGCTGTTTTGTCACATTTATGAGCAGGGCAGCATTTTCGTGGCCACGAGATCAAAAATCAGATGCTTGGCCACTGAGTCATATTTATGACGGTCGCAGTGGCCCGGGGTCACGTGATCTCCTTTGGCGACCGTCCGACAAGGAAAGTCATTGGGGAAACCAGATTCACTTAACCACTGTGTTACTAACTTAACAACTGCAGTGATTCACTTAACAACTGTGGCAAGAAAGGTCGTAAAAAGGGGGAAAACTCACCAAACAACTGTCTCGCTTAGCAACATAAATTTTGGGCTCAGTTTTGGTCGCAAGTCAAGGACTACCTGTATTAGTATCGTGGATGCTCCATCACTGGAGATTTTTAAGGAGAGACTAGACATTCGCCTGCCTGAGACGGTGTAGGTTCTCTTGCTTGAACAGGGGGCTGGACTAGAAGACCTCCAAGTTTCCTTCCAGCTCTTATTCCATTCCATTCCATTCCATTCCACATATTCTATTCTATTCTATTCTATTCTATTCCATTCTATTCTATTCCATTCCATTCCATTCCATTCCATTCCATTCCATTCCATTCCATTCCATATTTTCTATTCTATTCTATTCTATTCTATTCTATTCTATTCTATTCTATTCCATTCCATTCCATTCCATTCCATTCCATTCCATCCCATCCCATCCCATCCCATCCCATTCTATTCTATTCTATTCTATTCTATTCTATTCTGTTCCGTTCCGTTCCGTTCCGTTCCGTTCCGTTCCATTCCATTCCATATTTTCTATTCTATTCTATTCTATTCTATTCTATTCCATTCCATTCCATTCCATTCCATTCCATTCCATTCCATTCCATTCCATCCCATCCCATCCCATCCCATCCCATTCTATTCTATTCTNGAACTCCTAGCTATGGGCAGAGTTTGCCTGCAATACTGCATTCTAACCACTGAGCTACCACATCTCCTTCAGGGAACACTTTAGAACATGGAGCATAGAGTTGAACAGCTGATCAATGAATTATCTGCCATTAAGTTTGTTAACGCTACTGACCTCATAGATACATTTTTTCCCCCCATGATGATCTATCCTTAATCCGGTCTTTCAGGTCTTCTCACTGTGTCTCCATCACTATAATTGAGTCCACCCAACTGGTTGTTGGTCCTCTTCTTCTCGTCTTTTCTTCCCCTTTTCCCAGCATTGTAGACCTCTGAGAGGGAGCTGGCACATTGTTCTGATTGATTGATCAATCAAACTTTGGTAAAGTTTTTATTATTTTATTATTTTTTCCCCATACAATTCAATAGTAGTTATTCAACAACGTGTTGTCTGAGTTTGTTGTTGTTAGTTGCGAAGTCGTGTCTGACCCATCGCGACCCCATGGGCAACGTTCCTCCAGGCCTTCCTGTCCTCTACCATCTCCTGGAGTCCATTTAAGCTCAGGCCTACTGCTTCAGTGACTCCATCCAGCCACCTCCTTCTCTGTCGTCCCCTTCTTCTATTGCCCTCAATCTTTCCCAGCATCAGGCTCTTCTCCAGGGAGTCCTTCATTCTCATTAGGTGGCCAAAGTACTTGAGTTTCAACTTCAGGATCTGGCCTTCTAAAGAGCAGTCGGGGTTGATCTCCTCTAGGACTGACCGGTGTCTGAGTTTATCATTCACCAATACAAATTTAATTCCTAATCCCTTGTTCTTTTCTCCAGCCATTGATAAAATAAGTCCCAAACAGTATTCTGTCTCTTTTTTTCTTTCAACCTCATAGTAAGTCTGTCCATTTCTGCACATTCTAATATTTTTTAAATTCTTTCTTCCTCTGATGGTATTTTTTCTTTTTTCCAATATTGTGCAAATATGATTCCTGCCACTCTTGTCACATGTAAAATCAAATATATACTTTGTTCATCAATCTTTTCTCACATAATACCTAATTAAAAAATGTTCAGGTTTAAAATCTACATGTTTTCCCAACATCTTTTCTAGCCAAGTATACATATATATATTTTCCAGTACCTCTTTGCTTCAACGCATGATAATAAGTACCTGATTTATGTTTACATTTCCAACATCTACCTGACATATTTTTTAACATTTTTGCCAATCTTGCTGATGGCAAGTACCATCTATAAAATGTTTTATATAAATTTTCTTTATAAGAAGCTGCCATTGTCAGTTTATACATTTATTTCCCACACGTTTTGCCATTTTTCTAATTCTATGTTATATCCAAAGTTCTTTGCCCATGTTATCACTGTTTCTTTAACTTGTTCATTTTCCATTTTCAAATTCAATAAAAAGTTATACATTTTCTTAATTAGTTTCTCATCAGAGGTTAATAATGTCTGATCAAACAAGGTCTGCTCTTTATAAAATCCATACAGTTTGACATCTTTAGCATATCTAACTTGCATTAATAAATACAGTAGTGGCCAAAATTGTGGAAACTTTTTGGGAAAAGTATATTTTTGAGGTTGGATGGCTAATAACACCACTTTTTTTTTGGAGTAGTACCATAAAATTATATATCAATGGAAAGATAATTTAATCAAGAATGTAATGCAACAAAGTTTGTTCAATTATCTGTACTGTATTCTATGAAAACATATAGCCAAATAACCAGAAAAAGGAAGCACAACTTGCTTAGGTTGATCTCAGGTAGCTTTCCTTCATCTGATTGTAGCCAATGAGTGTGAGTGTTTAGAGAGCCAATCAGGTGTCATCTTGTTTTGGCCATGAGCCAATCAGATCACAGTAGGATCCAGTTATTGATGCCATGTATTGAAGCTGAGAGGAGGACATTTGTCAGTGTGTTATGTGATCACTATCAAGTCGGTTGGGTTTTTTTGTGTTCTTTCATTTAGTGAGCTTGTAAAACGTTGTAAAATTAAAGTAGTGGTGCAAAGAGTTGACTGGTTGCCCAGAAAGCGATGTAAAATAGTATTATTAAGTGAACAAGGCTACAGTGATAAAGAAATTAGAAGAAAAAATGGTGGAAACTTAACCAAAGGTGGCATTTCTACTGTACACTTTTCCCAAAAGATTTCCACAATTTTGGCCACTACTGTATGTCCACCATGATAGATCTACACCCTGATTTTCAATCTCTTGCTTAGATTTTAAAGTAAGTCAACTGTCAACTTTTAGTGACCACATGGATGCATTCATTTGTCTTTTGGATCTTCCAACAGTGTCTCCATCATTGTCCCCAAGTCCATCCAACTTTCTCCAGGTCAATCCCTTCTTCTCTTTCCTTCCATCTTTCCCATCCTCGGAGCCTTCTCCAGATGTGGATGAAGTGTCCACAATAAGATAATTTGAATATGGCCATGTAGGTTTCAAATTTATGCCTCAGATTAGAATTTTGGATTGATTTGCTTTATAAAAATAAAAATAGTCGGTGTATACTTATTAGAACTAAGGGGCAATATCCACATATATCCTCACTATCTACCATGAATGAATGAATGATGGGACTTCAAGAATTGAAAACTGCTGTCCTGGTTTCTACAGCAGCCTACTTTCTGCTTTCTTTAAAGGTATATAATAATAATAATAATAATAATAATAATAATAATAATAATAATAATAATAATAATAATAATAATAATGATGATGATGATGATGATGATGATGATGATGATGATGATGATGATGATGATGATGATGATGATGATGATGATGATGAAAGGGACCTTGGAGGTCATCTAGTCCAACCCCCTGCTCAGGCAGGAAACCCTATACCATTTCAGACAAATGGCTGTCCAGTCTCTTCTTAAAAACTTCCAGTGTTGGAGCATTCACCGCTTCTGGAGGCAGGTTGTTCCACTGGTTAATTGTTCTAACTGTCAGGAAGTTTCTCCTTAGTTCTAGGTTGCTTCTCTCCTNTCTTCTTCTTCTTCTTCTTCTTCTTCTTCTTCTTCTTCTTCTTCTTCTTCTTCTTCTTCTTCTTCTTCTTCTTCTTCTTCTTCTTCTTCTTCTTCTTCTTCTTCTTCTTCTTCTTCTTCTTCTTCTTCTTCTTCTTCTTCTTCTTCTTCTTCTTCTTCTTCTTCTTCTTCTTCTTCTTCTTCTTCTTCTTCTTCTTGATGGATAGCTTCCTTAGTAGTCTATGGGAATGCTGTCTAAATAATTTATCTTATTTTATCTATTAATGGTTTGTACATCATGATACTTTTCATGATATTCTGATTAGTGGTGGTATAACAATTATGTAGATATTACCACTTCTCCTCAAATATTCCTCATCAAATTGGAATAAGATGTTGAGAAGCTGTCAGAAGAGTCAATCATGAGACCTATATTCTTTAGCATTTTTATAAATGACATTGAGGAGGACCTGGAGAAAATGCTTATCAAACATTTAGTTGGCATAGTTGGGTTGGAAAGATAACGAATATCCTAGTAGACAGAAATAAGATTCAAAGTGGTCTTGATAGGACAGATAAATTGGCTGAAAATTACAGAATGAAATGTAAGCAGTCAACTGCAATGTTCTTCATTTAGGAAACAGAAGTAAAATGGATGGATGTAGAACGGAGAACACCTAGCTTGTCCATAGCGCTGGTAATATATATATATATATATATTGAAGTAGCAGTTGATTGCAGACTTAATGTTAATGGAGAGTGTGATGTAGCATCCAAAAGGAAAATATGATTTAATGCTGCATCAATATATGTTTAATTGCTAAATCATGGGAAATAATTATTCCACTGCATTTGCCAGACCCACCTGAGACATTGACCTCATACTTTAATAAGAATGCAGAGAAACTGGACAAAGGTCAAAGGATGGTTGCAGGAGCTGGGTAGGTCTAGTCTAGTGAAAAGAAGGACTGGGAGTGATATGATGATGATGATGATGATGATGATGATGATGATGATGATGATACTACTACTACTACTACTAATAATAATAATAATAATAATAATAATAATAATAATAATAATAATAATAATAATAATAAAGTTGGAAGGTACCTTGGAGGTCATCTAGTCCAACCCCCTGCTCAGGCAGGAAACCCTATACCATTTTGGACAAATAGCTGTCCAGTCTCTTCTTAAAAACTTCCAGTGTTGGAACATTCACCACTTCTGGAGGCAGGTTGTTCCACTGGTTAATTGTTCTGTCAGGAAGTTTCTCCTTAGTTCCAGGTTGCTTCTCTCTTTGGTTAGTTTCCATCCATTGCTTCTTGTCCTTCCTTCAGGCGCTTTGGAAAATAGCTTGACTCCCTCTTCTTTGTGGCAGCCCCTGAGATATTGGAACACTGCTATCATGTCCCCCCTCTTCATTAAAGACTGGTAGCAGTCTTCCAAAATTTGAAGGACTGCCACAAAGAAGAGGGGGTCAACCTATTCTCTAAATCACCTGAAGACAGGTCAAGAAGCAACGGATGGAAACTAACCAAGGAGAGAAGCAACCTGGAACTAAGGAGAAATTTCCTGACAGTCAGAACAATTAATCAGTGGAACAACCTGCCTCCAGAAGCTGTGGAAGCTCCATCACTGGAGGCTTTTAAGAAGAGCCTGGACAGCCATTTGTCTGAAATGCTATGGGGTCTCATGCTTGAGCAGGGGGTTGGACTAGGAGACCTCCAAGGTCCCTTCCAACTCTGTTATTCTGTTAAGGAGAGTCAGGATTATCCAAGAAGTAGAAACTAAATCCCAGAGAGCTGGAAGAAACTAGGAACTTTGAGAAGATAAGACTGAGCGGGACATAATACATTCAAATAAGTAAAAGGATATTACACCAATTTAGGTCTGGATGTGTTGTCCATTGTCCCAAGCTAAACAGCATGGAAAAATAGGAATTGTTAAAGGAAAAAGATTATGACTGGATATTATGGAAAACTTGTTAACAGTGAGAACAAATCACCAGTCAAACCTCTTCACCGAATGCCCTCAAGAGGAGTCTAATCATCCATTTCCATATTTCTACAATTTTAATTTCTACACTAAGCAAAGGGTCATCGTTGCTCACTTACATAACTCCCTCCAGCTACGGGTCTACAAATCTATGAAATATATTGCATAAATTCACTTCTCCTCATACGAGCGAACTCTTCCTCATTCCTGTGAAGTTCCTTATCTCCAAAACATTCTCCTCAGACAGACAGGAGATCTCAATAAAGGTGAATACGTGTAGCTCAGGGCTGAAATAAAGGAGGGACCTTGATACTCTCTGAGCTTCGTGGTTTTCTTGCAGACATTTCAACAACCAAGCTCAGACAGCAGCTCTTCCAAACACTATAATCATATTGATTGTATTTAATCAGCATCTTATCCTAAGCCACCGAGAAAGCTCTTAGGCAGTAGTGGAAAAGGTAAACAAACTAGATATTTTTAACCTACAGGAGAGTTGACTGAGGGGAGATATGACAGCGGTCTTCAAATGTTTAGAGAATAGAATAGAGCTGGAAGGGACCTTGGAGGTCTTCTAGTCCAGCCCCCTGCTTGAGCAGGAGAATCTATACCACTTCAGATAAGTGACTGTCTAGTCTCTTCTTAAAAATATCCAGTGATGGAGCACCCACGATTTCTGGAGGCAAGCTGTTCCACTGGTTAATTGTCCTTGCTGTCAGGAAGTTTCTCCTTAATTCCAGGTTGCTTCTCTCTTTGATCAGTTTCCAACCATTGTTTCTTGTCCTTCCCTCTGGTGCTTTGGTGAACAACCTGACCCCCTCTGCCTTGTGGTAGACCCTCAGATATTGGAATACTGCTATCATGTCACCCCTGTTTTTTCTTTTCTTTAGACTAGCTAAGCCCAAGTCCCGCAGCCGTTCTTCATATGTTTTCATCTTCAGGCCTTGAATCATTTTAGTTGATCTTCTCTGAACTTTTTCCAAAGTCTCAACATCTTTTTTCTAATATGGCGACCAAAATTGGCTGCAGTATTCCAGGTGTGGCCTCACTAAGGTTTATAAAGCGGTACTAATACTTTGCGTGATCTTGATTTTATGCCTCTGTTTATGCAGCCCAGGATTGTATTAGCTTTTTTGGTTGCTGCTACACACTGCTGGCTCATGGTCAAGTGATCGTCCACTAGGACTCCAAGGTCCCTCTCACAGTTGCTGTTTTTAAGCCAGGTCTCGCCCAATCTGTACTTTTTTATTTGAAAGGTTGTCATACAGAAGACAGTGTGGATGCCATCTGTATTGCTACATAGGCTAGGACCAAACCAAGTGAGTGAAAGCTACAAGGAAATGGGTTCAGTCTAGATATTAAGAGCAACCTCTTGAACATATAAATGTAGGAAGCCTCCCCTATCCATATTAAAATATTATTTATTCTTAATATTAAAAACGGGCAGGATAGAAATATTCTCCCCAAAGGAGAAATGGAAAAAAAAAATCTTAACAAAGGCAGAAAGCAGCCCCAGTCTTCCTGCTATAGGAAAAAATGCCTCAAGCAAAAAGGCCAGCAGTTAGGAGATTTTGAATGGATATTCAGAAAGACTGGACCAGTCTATTCATAAGCAAAGAGCAAACAGAGACTCCAGATAAGCAACACAATTAGACAAGCCAAAAGTTGACAAGATTAGCTCAGATAAACACCTAGGATTTGCATTTCCCCTTTCTCCTGAAGAGCCAGCCATGACCCCTACATGGCCTCATAGGAATCTGGCAACATCCATTAAAATATTAAAGGACATATCCTTATACAGGTCAACGTACATTTCACAACAGGCATCCCAAGCACAAAGCCCCAAAGAATGTATAAAAACCCACCTACTGTAAACTCCATTTTGGCCAGCTGTCCTAGAACTACATGCTGTTGTTGGTTCTGTTCATCAATAAACAAGAACCTTCTTTCCTAAGCAGCCTCCATTTTATTTCCAGCATCTTAGCCTCCATTTTATTTCCAGTGTCTTACTCCCAGGTTGGAACTGGACCTGATTTTTCTTCCCATACAAATGATCAATCAGTGATACTGGCTGCCACAGTTTTGGAGGATCCTAGGGTGACACATGTAACACCACAGCTGCATTGGTTTCTGATTTACTTCTGGGTGCATTTCAAGGTGTTGGTTATTGCTTTAAAAGGCCTTTATGGTATGGGTCCAGAATACCTGCAGAATTGTCTTTCCCCAAATGGGATTGGCCCACCCCACTCATGCAGGCAGAAGGAGCCCACCAAGAAATTACAGCTGGTGGGTCCAGTTTTCCTGCTCTTTGGAACTTCTTCCCATATGATATAAGATCTGCCCACTCTCTTTTAGCTTTCAGGAAAGGCCTTAAAACCTGGCTATGCTGGTTAGCTTGGAATCCTGAAGGAGAAGGCACTGGCTGGAGATGGTTAGTGCATTAACATAAAAGACACCCCCCCACACACACACACATCTCTCCTCCAAACCCATGTTTTATAGTCTGTTTTAGTTTGTTGTAATTTAAATCTCTTGTCATATTTATAATTGTTTACATGTTTGTATATTGTTTGGACATTTGTATATTTACTCATATTGTCAACCACTCAGAGTTGCTTCAAATTGCGACATGGGTGGCAAATACATTAGATCAGGGGTCCCCAACCTCTGGTCTGCAGCTCTGAGTTGTTTGCAACTGGGCCAAAGAAACGGCGGGTTGACTCAGCCTTCCATCCTTCCGAGGTGGGTAAAATGAGGACCCAGATGGTTGGGCTGACAATACGCTGACTCTGTAAAACTGCTTAGAGAGGGCTGTAAAGCTCTGTGAAGCGGTATAAAAGTCTAAGTGCTACTGCTATTGCTATTCTTTGCTAAGGAGCAAAGAGACAATGCAACTTCGAATTCTTGGTATGTAGAAAAAGGGCAACGGCAGATCCTCCCTAGCGGTTCACAGGTTATATCTAACAAATATGCAGGCAAGATTCCTGCCTATAGGTGAGCAACGTCATGTATGGACTTCAAATCCCATAATTCCTCCGCCACTGTGTGCAAACTTCCATCTCGCAGAATTCATCAGTCTGTGAAGTATTAGGGAGAGACTGTTTTCACCCTCTTTCTCTTGCATGTAATATCCACACTAAGTTGCTGTACTGTCCCAGCCTACGTGAGTCCTTGTTAACTCACAAGGACAAACCCCTCTTTTAACAAGTAGGCTGGAAATACAGGAAAAATAAACCCCTTTTATTATTATGTACAAAATGTCCCCCAAAGCAAAGGCAAACAAAACACAATGCAAATGGAGAATTGTCCAAAGGCAAACAGAGCACGATTCAAACAGAGAATTGTTCACAGGCAAGGCAAATAGAATCTGATTCCATGAAACTTGAGTCCTTTGCAAACGGTTGTCTTCAGCAACCAGCACCGCCCACACCTTCCCTTTTCATTATGCAGCCCCAAGGCGTGGCTTTTCCATGCCTTCTCCTTCACCCTTGGAGCCGCACCATTGCCTCCCTCTGTCCTGCTCTTGTTGCCTGTCTGCGTTTGCGAGCGTCTATGATGTCTTCCAGCTGTGAGAGTCTGACTCAGCTTCCCAGCACAGCTGTGTCTCAGCCTGAGCACGAGTGGAGGGGCAAGGCTCCTCGTAAGATTGTAAGTCCTGGAGCTCATCAGAGCCTTCCTCCAACTCTGATGGCTCTCCAGGCCCCTCCTCCTCCTCCTCCTCTGATTCCCCGGACTCAGCTACCAGGTCCAGTGTCTGGTACGGAATCACAACAGTTGCCTCCTTACTCCTCTGGAACCCATTCCTTCAGGGATCCAGCTGCTTATTACATTCTATCAGATTTGTCCTACATTTTCCCCCCCTCAAACTTCAGAGATTTGGAATTGATTAGTCGCAAATCCTTCTCTGTTGCTTTTGCAAAGCATTAAACACATTTTATGCAAAGCACTCAGGGCCAGCTGCCCCAGTTCACATATTTACAGTCTTGATACTCTAAAATATTGCCCCTTAATAATAAAAAAAAAGTAAGCAAAAGCCTGTGTATACACATGTATATTATACGTTGATAAAACACTGCCCGTAAGCACGTTTGATATGTTGGTAGGCACAGCTATAACAGGAGTCATTTTGTACTGTGTGTTTATAATCTGCATAAATGTATTTCGGTAAAATCACGCGCAATTTCCTAGCAGTGGACAGCGCATAAATATTGCAAAGAAATAAATGCTATCACATTTAAAATTTTGTTTTAGGGAGCCTCTGATTAACATATGCATCTATTGCATTGCTCACCACCACGGCACTTGAAGAAATCAGGCACCAATTTCGTGCTTTTTTATTTTTAAATAACTTTAATTTATCAATGCATCCAAGAGCGATTAGCTGTACTTGAGTTTATGTATTATTGATCCAGGGATAATTATATTCCCTAGTTTAATTATAAATTGTTTGAATAAACTATCGTGTAAGCCAGCCTTAGCATAACTCTTTTGGGTGACGATAAACTCTGCTGATTGGGATGTGCAGTTCAACGAAATTGGGAGGAGAAAGGAGAAATAACTTCACATTCAAACCTATCCAACGAAGAAAAAGCAGATGGAAATAATTTCAAGGACTTGAAAAGTGCAGCAAAATTATGATGACTGCGGCAATACATAAACTTCAGGGATGGCCCATTGGATTGTTGGAATTTTCACTGGATTATTATTTGCGTGGCAGAGTTTTCATTGTGGACTCCTGGGTGCTCTCTGAGCTCGTCTGCTTTCTTGCAGACATTTCATTACCCAACTAAGTAACATCACCAGGGCTACAAGGGAGTGGGGTTAGCTCTCATTTTATACGTAGTAGTGGTGGCTTGACCTGGCAGTGTTGGTGGAAGAAATCTTTGTGGGTTTTTGGATTAGGCTGTTGGTTACTGCTTGTCTGAGTTGGTAGTTCCTTGTTTGTGGTATGGTTTACTGCCATTTATATATAAACAGAAAGCAAACCCCACTCCCTTCTAGCACTGATGATGTCACATAGCTGGGTAATGAAACATCTGCAAGAAAACAACCAAGCTCTGAGAGCACCAAGGATGCCATAGTTGTCGTCCTCTTCCTCCTGCTCCTGCTCCTGCTCCTGCTCCTCCTCCTCTTCCTCCTCTTCCTTCTCCTCCCCTGCAAGGCCCAGTTCCTTCTAGCACTGATGATGTCACATAGCTGGGTAATGAAACATCTGCAAGAAAACAACCAAGCTCTGAGAGCACCAAGGATGCCATAGTTGTCGTCCTCTTCCTCCTGCTCCTGCTCCTGCTCCTGCTCCTCCTGCTCCTGCTCCTCCTCCTCTTCCTCCTCTTCCTCCTCTTCCTTCTCCTCCCCTGCAAGGCCCAGTTCCTTCTAGCACTGATGATGTTACATAGCTGGGTAATGAAACATCTGCAAGAAAACAACCAAGCTCTGAGAGCACCAAGGATGCCATAGTTGTC
>NW_015389745.1:49548-69333 GCF_001527695.2 Protobothrops mucrosquamatus | reverse complement strand
CTTCTCCTCCTCCTCCTCCTCCTCCTCCTCCTCCTCTTCCTCCTGCTCCTGCTCCTGCTCCTGCTCCTCCTCCTCCTCCTCTTCCTCCTCCTCCCCTACAAGGCCCAGTTCCTTCTAGCACTGATGATGTTACATAGCTGGGTAATGAAACATCTGCAAGAAAACAACCAAGCTCAGAGAGCACAAAGGACCCCATAGTCCTCCTCCTTCTCCTTCTCCTCCTCCTCCTCCTCCTCCCCCTGCTCCCCTCCCTCCTCCTTCTCCCCTGCAAGGCCCAGTCCCTTCTAGCACTGATGATGTTACATAGCTGGGTAATGAAACATCTGCAAGAAAACAGCCAAGCTTTGAGAGCACCAAGGACCCCACAGTTAAACAGAGGCATAGAATCAAGATCACACAAAGTATTGGTACCACTTTATAAAACCCTAGTGAGGCCACACCTGGAATACTGCAACCAATTTTGGTCACCATACCACAAAAAAGATACTGAGACCTTGGAAAAAGTTCAGAGAAGAGCAACTAAGCCGATCAAAGGCCTGGAGACTTTGAAACATATGAAAAACAGCTGCGGGACTTGGGTTTGGCTAGTCTAAAGAAAAGAAGAAATAGGGGAGACATGATAGCAGTGTTCCAGTATCTGAGGGCTGCCACAAGACAGAGGGGATCAGGTTGTTCTCCAAAGCACCAGAGGGCAGGACAAGAAACAATGGTTGGAAACTGATCAAAGAAAGAAGCAACCTGGAATTAAGGAGAAATTTCCTAACAGCAAGAACAATTAACCAGTAGAATGGCTTTGCCTTCAGAAATCATGGGCGCTCCATCACTGGAGGTTTTCAAGATAAGACTAGACAGTCACCTGTCTGAGATGGTACAGGTTCTCCTGCTTGAGCAGGGGGCAGGACTAGAAGACCTCCAAGGTCCCTTCCAGCTCTATTCTATTCTAATTCTGAGCTACAAATATTCCCCTTCTATTGGTAGACATTTTCTTATCCTACTAGCCAAGACCATCATTGTATTACCCTAGTACAGTGGTGGCGAACCTATGGCACGCGTGCCAGAGGCGGCACTCAGAGCCCTCTCTGTGGGCACGCACGCCATGCCCCGGAGATGGCAACCATCCCTCTTCAATCAGCTGCCCACTAACTCGCTGAGGTCCCACATGGCCAGATGTATCCCAGCACCCATGCGCTCGCTGGCCTCTGTGTGCGGGGACCGATGGTGTCAGGCAGCAGCCGCCCCGGCCCCTGCCTCACCTTGCCCTGTGACAATGGCACCCCCACCCTGCCTTGCCTCACCCCGCAGGACGAGCCTCCTGCCCACCGCCCCACCCGCCAGAGACCCCCTGGATCTCCCCCAACCCTGCCCGGCCCCCACAGGCATCCCTCCCCACGAGCAACATCGAGCTGGCCACGCCCACCCTGGCCACACCCACCCAGTCTGCCGTGACCACCACAGCCACGCCCACCTGGCACCCGGCGATAAATAAGTGGGTTTTGGGTTGCAATTTGGGCACTCGGTCTCTAAAAGGTTCGCCGTCACTGCCCTAGTAGATAAGGTCAGTGGTGGGATTCAAATATCTGAACAACCGGTTCTCTGCGTGGATGTAGGCCTGGGCCTCCGAGGTCTAGAATGGACTTCCAGAAGTGACATCCATGCACTTCCTGTGGGCCATTCTAGGCCTGGGAGGCCTCCTCCGGGCTTCTGAGGCCTAGAACGCACTTCCAGAAGCAACATGGGTTCAGCCAGTTTTCCGAACTCAACAACATTTAGCTACTGGTTCTCCTGAACCGGTGCAAACTGGTTGAATCCCACCAGTGGATAAGATCATTATCATTGGACAGCCATTTCTCCCAAATGGTAGAGGATCTCCTGCTTGAGTAGGGGTTTTGACTAGAAGGCCTCCAAGATCCCTTCCAACACTGTTATTCTGTAATTCTGTAATCATTATAGGGATTTTAATCCACCCTCCCATCCACCCATCAATAAAACTCATCCACCAATCAAACTCACATGACCACCCATCTCATAAAGGTTGACTCTGGGCAGCATACAATAAAACAGTGTTGGAGAAAGGAGGTTTATATGCTGTTGGCTTTGCATGTTTGTGGATGGAACGGTCCTCTGAGGGACGACCTCACCCCACCCCCACAGGAAATCTGCCCATAAGACAAGACACACAGAAAGAAGGCAGCACAGGAAGACTCGTAGAACAGAATATCCAGGGACCTTGGAGGTCCTCTAGTCCAACCCTCTGCCAAAGCAGGAGACCCTACACCAGGGGTCTTCAAACTTGGCCCTTTTATGACTTGTGGACTGCAACTCCCAGAATTCCTCAGCCAGCGTGCCTGGCTGAGGAATTCTGGGAGTTGAAGTCCACCCGTCACAAAAAGGGCCACGTTTGAAGACCCCTGACACAATGTGAGGGGGAAATAATGCTAACTCAGAAAGAGCTAAACCGGTATTTCTCAACCTCGGCCATTTTAAGAGGTGTGGACTTCAACTCCCAGAATTCCCCAGCCAGCTATGCTTTGTATCCAGCCTGCTCTTCTACCTTGTGGCATCACTTAATGCAGGGGCCTTCAAACTTGGCCCTTTTATGACTGGTGGACTTCAACTCCCAGAATTCCTCAGCCAGCATGTCTGGCTGAGGAATTCTGGGAGTTGAAGTCCACCAGTCATAAAAGGGACAAGTTTGAAGACCCCTGGCCTATACCATTTCAGACAACTGGCTGTCCAGTCTCTTCTTGAAAACTTCCCGTGTTGGAGCATTCACAACTTCTGGTGGCAGGTTGTTCCACTGATTAATTGTTCTAACTGTCAGAAAATTTCTCCTCAGTTCCAGGTTATTTCTCTCCTTGGTCAGTTTCCATCAGTTGCATTCCATGCAGGGGCATCCACAATCTTCTGAAGGCAAGCCGTTCCACGGCTTGATTGTTCTCAACGATAGGAAATTCCTCATTAGTTCCAGGTTGCTTCTCTCCGTGATTAGTTTCCACCCGTTGTTTCTTGTCCTGCTTTGGAAAATAAGTTGACCCCCTCTTCTTTGTAGCAGACCCTCAAATATTAAAACACTGCTATCATGTCTCCGCTGGTCCTTCTTTTCACTGCACTTGACAATACAGTAGACTAGACTAGACTAGACTCATGCTTCTCACTTACAGGAAAGTTCTAATCCTAGAGAGAATTGGAACTGCAATACCAGTTCTAGAATGAATGTTAATAAAAAAAACATATTCCTATATAAACTGTGATTCTCATACATATCATACATAACAGGATTGTTCTTTGGATCCATAAAGAAGCATTTCCAAACTGACACTTGGATTTACCATCTCCTAACAAAGCATGTAAAAGATGTGGTCTTTCATTAGCCCATGGGTCTTTCATCTTTCTTTTATTTGAAGTTTATCATAACATAAAATACAAATAGAAAGATAATAAGGAAATAGCAGAAAATGAACGGGAAATGGGAAATGCAAGGTGGATTTTCTTTTTCTTTTTTAAAAAAAAAGAAGCAGTGACCTCAAACTTTTTTCGATGTAGTAAAACACAAAGTGCCATTTGCAAGCTCAACTTTATTATTTTACATGTTGAATAAAGGCTAGCATTTCTGTGTCCACAAATTAATCTAATCATTAAAAAAAAAACAAATTTTCTTTTTCTTTTTATATTTGGAGCATGAAGTACAGAACCTGCTTCCCAGTACAAACAAAACTGGATACATTCTTTTCTTTAATTAAAATGTTTAATTATGCTTTAATTAAAATGCTCTCCCTTTGCATGTTTTATTTTGTTTTATTTTCATACCCGTTATTTTTTTCACCTTGCGTAATTATTCAAAACTTCCAAGACCTGAATAAAAAGAATCCTTAGTTCTTTATCAAGCATTTGCCTTTACTTAGAAAAAAAAACTTGGCAAAATATCAGTCAGCTGTTTCTTTTACAGAATTAATTCGGATTTATCTGAAATGCTATCTTTTTTTTCCCTTTCTCTTGAGTTTAGTGTCTTTACCTTTCTAGAGGTGCTTATTAGAACATAGAGCATTGAATCCCAGGGCTGGAAAAGATCTTGGAGGTCTTCTAGTCCAACCCCTTGCTCAAGGCAGGAGACCTTCCCACTCAAATGGTTGTCCAATCTATTTTTGAAAACCTCCAGTGATGGAACAGCCACGGGTCCAGGAGGCCAGCTTTTTAGAATGGAATAGAATAGAGTAGAGTAGAGTAGAGTAGAGTAGAGTAGAGTAGAGTAGAGTAGAGTAGTAGAGTAGAGTAGAGTAGAGTAGAGTAGAATAGAGTAGAATAGAGTAGAGTAGAGTAGAGTAGAGTAGAGTAGAGTAGAGTAGAGTAGAATAGAATAGAATAGAATAGAATAGAATAGAATAGAATAGAATAGAATAGAATAGATATTGAAGTATAGAATAGAATAGATATTGAGTATAGAGTAGAGTAGAGTAGAGTAGAGTAGAGTAGAGTAGAGTAGAGTAGAGTAGAATAGAATAGAATAGAATAGAATAGAATAGAATAGAATAGATATTGAAGTATAGAATAGATATTGAAGTATAGAATAGAATAGATATTGAGTATAGAGTAGAGTAGAGTAGAGTAGAGTAGAGTGGAGTGGAGTGGAGTGGAGTGGAATGGAATGGAATGGAATAGAATAGAATAGAATAGAATAGAATAGAATAGAATAGAATAGAATAGAATAGAATAGACCTGGAAGGGACCTTGGAGGTCTTCTAGTCCAGCCCCCTGCAGGGGTTCAAGCAGGAGAACCTACACCATCTCAGACAGGTAAATGTCCAGTCTCCTCTTAATTTAATAATTTAATTGATTAATTGTTTTCATTCTCAGAAAAAAATCTCCTTACTTCTAGGCTGGATCTCCCTCTAAGCTTCCACCTCTTACTTTTTCCCCTTCCTTCAGCTGCTTTGGAGAAGAAGTCAATGTTCTCCTCTCTGCTACATCTCCTCAAGTACCAGAAGGCAGTTATTATGTCTCCCCAATCCCAAAGGTGCTTTTTCAAAAGGCAACTGGAGTTTGTTTTACCTTGACAATGTTTCACTTCTCATCCAAGAAGCTTCCCCAGTTCTGGGAACTGAAGTTCTTCAGTTCATCCAAGAAGCTTCTTCGGTCAGAACTGAAGTCTGAAGTCAGAACTGAAGAAGCTTCTTGGATGTGAAGTGAAACCTATTCAAGGAAAAACAAAGTCCAGTTGCCTGTTGAAAAAGCACCTTTGGGACAAGCATAGAATAGAATAGAGCTGGAAGGGACCTTGGAGGTCCCTTGCTTCCATCCTGCGACGAAATCTGTAATAACATCAAACATCCGCATCTGCCTATCCCAGGTCCTGGGTAAGGACTCGATAGGTAGACAAAATGCCAAATCCAGTCTGAACATCTGGCTGACTGTGTGATGATCCATAGTAATAATAATAATAATAATAATAATAATAATAATAATAATAATAATAATAATAATAATAATAATAATAATAATAATAATAATAATAATAATAATAATAATGTTGGAAGGGACCTTGGAGGTCATCTAGTCCAACCCCCTACTCAGGCAGGAAACCCTATACCATTTCAGACAAATAGTTGTCCAGTCTCTTCTTAAAAACTTCCAGTGTTGGAGCATTCACAACTTATGGAGGCCAGTTGTTCCACTGGTTAATTGTTCTAACTGTCAGGAAGTTTCTCCTTAGTTCTAGGTTGCTTCTCTCTTTGGTTAGTTTCCACCCGTTGCTTCTTGTCCTGCCTTCAGGCGCTTTGGAAAATACCTTGACTCCCTTTTCTTTGTGGCAGCCCCTGAGATATCGGAACACTGCTATCATATCCCCCCTCGTCCTTCTCTTCATTAAATGTCCTTCTCTTCTAGTCCAGCCCCCTGCTCAAGCAGGAGAATCTATACCATCTCAGACAAATGGCTGCCCAGTCTCTTCTTAAAAACGTCCAGTGTTGGAGCATTCATCACTTCTGGAGGCAGGTTGTTCCACTGGTTGATTGTCCTCACTGTCAGGAAGTTTCTCCTTAATTCCAGGTTGCTTCTCTCCTTGATCTTCTTCCAACCACTGTTTCTCATCCTTCCCTCTGGTGCTTTGGAGAATAATTTGACTCCCTCTTTTTTGTGGCAGCCCCTTAAATACTGGAATACTACTATCATGACCTGGATGACTGAGAATCTCCATAGACTTCCACCCTAATCCTTCTCTTTGATAAGATAGACATACAGTATCTAGCTCCCTCAACCATTCAACGTACAATTTAGCCTTTATTCTCACTCAACCTTTCAGCTTCCAATTTGTCTGAAGAAGGTGAAAGGTGAAAATCCAAATTTTCCCAGGGACAACCACACAACGTACCTAAAAAACAACAAGGCCCCCTAAAGGAAGCAAAAGTGGAAATTTCAACACAGGCTATCAGGAGGCAAAACATTATTTCAAGCTAATAAGCTTGCACACTAATAAGCTTGTTGTAGCCAAGTTCCTCCTGATGTGTCATTTTAATTGCAGATTAGTCTAGTTCCTGTTCCACCATGGAAAGATTTGCGAGACAGACGACATGCATCATTAATTGCGTTGTCGAGAGGGACTGCATATCAAACAGGAGCTCAGTCTGGTCCAACTCCGACAGTCTGTCTGACGGTTACAAAATTGTCGCCCAATGGAAAAAAACAGCCCTAAGAAATGCTGCAGCTTTGATTACCGTTTCTCCTTCTCAACACTCGACAAATATAAGATAGAGACAAGAATATTCTACACATACGCAGGATGGAGATGATGATGATGATGATGATGATGATGATGATGATGATGATGATGATGATGATGATGATGAAGATGACAAATGAATGAAGATGATTAGGGGACTGTAGACTAAAACATATAAGGAATGGTTGCTGGAATTGGGTATGTCCAGTTTAATGAAGAGAAGGACGAGGGGGGACATGACAGCAGCGTTCCAATATCTCAGGGGCTTCCCCAAAGAAGAGGGAGTCAAGCTGTTCTCCAAAGCACCAGAAGGCAGGACAAGAAGCAATGGATGGAAACACATGGTATTGGTACCACTTTACAATGCCTTGGTAAGGCCACACATGGAATACTGCATCCAGTTTTGGTCGCCACAATGTAAAAAAGATGTTGAGATTCTAGAAAAAGCACAGAGAAGTGCAACAAAGATGATCAGAGGACTGGAGGCTAAAACATATAAGGAACGTTTGCTGGAATTGGGTATGTCCGGTTTAAGGAACAGAAGGATGAGTGGTGACATGATAGCAGCCTTCCAATATCTCAGGGGCTGCCCCAAAGAAGAGGGAGTCAACCTATTCTCCAAAGCACCTGAAGGCAGGACAAGAAGCAATGGATGGAAACTAATCAAAGAGAAGCAACCTGGAATTAAGGAGAAATTTCCTGACAGTGAGAACAATTAATCAGTTGAACAACTTGCCTCCAGAAATTGTGGGTGCTCCATCACTGGAAGTTTTTAAGAAGAGACTGGACAGTCATTTGTCTGAAATAGTACAAGGTTTCCTACCTGAGCAGGGGGTTGGACTACATGACCTCCAAGGTCTCTTCCAACTCTATTATTCTGTTTTGCTGATGTTTATGATGCTGGTGATATCCATTCAGTCATGTCAAACTCTTGGTGATTCTATGGGCCGGGTGTTTCCACATCTTCCAATCTTGCACTATTTCTTTGAGTTGTTCTACGTTCTGGCTGGTGTCAGTTTTGATGGCGTACAGCCTCCCTGTTCTTTGGCAGTCTGGTTACCTTTTTACCACCAACTCTTCCAAAAGAAGACACAATTTTGTGATTTTTGCCTTCCAGTCACATGTCTTGAGCTCCAGTGCTTGCTTGTTAGTCACCTTTGCTGTCCAAGGAATATGTGGGAGCCTTGTCCAACACCACAGCTCAAAGGATTCAGTTTTCTTCCTGACTTGATTTAGCAAGAGCAAATGTTTTAATTAGGTTGCCTTGGCTAAATTCCAGGATGAATATTCTAAAGGGCCAACAAACACTCTGATTTATTTATTGCTTTGAAACCAAACAAAGCCTTTATTACTATTTCAGCAAGCAGCCCCAGATGCTTGGAACAAGGGGGTTTAAGTAGTTATTTGGCATCCGGATATTGTGTTATGGCCTTCAGAAGAGCTTGACTCTTGTCACTATTTCATCTGTTTCTTGATGGTCATCGAGAGTCTGTTGAATCTTAGGCTGTATGTTCCCAAGGCTGAAGTTCTACAGGTGGAGAATAGAATAGAATAGAATAGAATAGAATAGAATAGAATAGAATAGAACTGGAAGGGACCTTGGAGGTCTTTTAGTCCAGCCCCCTGCTCAATCAGGAGAACCTATACCATTTCAGACAAGTGACTGTCCAGCCTCTTCTTAAAAAACCTCCAATGATGGAGCACCCACGATTTCTGGAAGCAAACTGTTCCACTGGTTAATTGTCCTCACTGTCAGGAAGTTTCTCCTTAATCCTAGGTTGCTTCTATTCTACTATTGAGCAAAGTACCCCCTATACTATGCCTGTACATTTGGTTTCTCTTGCCTAAATGTAGAACCTTCCTTTTTTCAGCACTGAATTTCATTTTGTTAGATAGTGCCCAGTGTTTAAGTCTGTCAAGATCCTTGACATACATTTGAACTAAACTGTGATATTTCTCTGTGTCATATATGTGTGTGTGTGTATGTGTGTGTATTCTATTCTATTCTATTCTATTCTATTCTATTCTATTCTACTCTACTCTACTCTACTCTACTCTATTCTATTCTATATTTTCTAGTCTAGTCTAGTCTACTCTAGTCTAGTCTAGTCTAGTCTAGTCTATATTTTCCATTCAATTCCATTCAATTCCATTTCTAACAAAGTTGGAATAAGAGAATAACAGTTAATTTGTTCATGGGTAACTTACAATTAAAAAAAAAATCCATTAAAAGAAACCATGAAAAACCCATGAAAGAAATTAAAAGTTGCTAGAACCCTGAGTTCATTTTGAAAGGCACTTTATTTTGCAGCTAAAATTGGAAGGATTCTCATAGCACCTTCTCAGATAAAGAAACTGTATTTAAAGACAGATGCTAATGGAAGATAAAGGAAAGCTCAGTGCTTTGAATAACATTTCTCAATCCAAATAGGTGCTACTAGACTCCTGATTTTTGGCTACTGTAGACCAATATGTCTCTTTTGCAATGTCTACCTTTTTACCTGTTGTTGTTAATTGCGAAGTCGTGTCCGACCCATCGTGACTCCATGGACCATGTTCCTCCAGGCCTTCCTGTCCTCTACCATCTCCTGGAGTCCCTTGAAGCTCACGCCTCCTGCTTCAGTGACTCCATCCAGCCACCTCATTCTCTGTCGTCCCCTTCTTCTATTGCCCTCCATCTTTCCCAGCATTAGGCTCTTCTCCAGTGAGTCCTTCCTTCTCATTAGGTGGCCAAAGTACTTGAGTTTAAACTTCAGGATCTGGCCTTCTAAAGAGCAGTCGGGGTTGATCTCCTCTAGGACTGACCGGTTGGATCGCCTTGCAGTCCAGGGGACTCGCAGGAGTCTTCTCCAGCAACTTAGTTCAAAGGCCTCCATTCTTTGGCGCTCAGCCTTTCTTATGGTCCAACTTTTACAGCCCTACATTGCCACTGGGAAAACCATGGCCTTGACTATATGCCAAGGTAAATTAAAAGAGATTTCACAGTCTCGAACCCAGCCTGTCCCCTTTCCAGCTGACAAGCTCAACATCTTTGACCACTGAGCATTGGTGTATATGGATATACTGTATATGGCAAACCACCCTTTTTTTCCCTCTAAGAACATAATGGACACCATTTTATCAGAACATAATTCAGAATACAGTCCTTATTCTGTCCGGAATTCTGTGGCGACCAAATTCCTGTTTTCTCTCATCAGGATCTCATTATCATTTTTGTTTTTTGTTTTGTTTTAGATCTTCTAAAAATATTCTTCAATTCATTGCTAGGAGAGGGGGAAAGAGAAATATTTTGTGGAAATGAGGCAAGTCCCGGGTTTGGAGACGGCTCAGAGGGTGCGCTGAGAATTTTCTGTTTTAAGAGTTGTAATTTCCAACCTGTGCATAATAGAACATTTCTTTTCATTATGATAGCAGGCAGTTCTTCTTTCAGTGATTAATAGAATGCCCCCTTCGGAACAGGGAGCAATCAGAGAAAGCATGACCAACCCAAGCATCAATTCTGTTATCAGAGACAAGCACAAACGCCTTGAAATGTCATGTTGAAAATAAGGAATGGTAAATGGGGCTGCAGAAAAAAAAAAGTCTACTTGACCGGCTGTCTTGATGGAATGGTGAGAAATGTAAACGGTGGAGTGGGGACAATGTCTGAAGCTTTCCAGGCTGTATAACTCTGTCTGGAGATGGTTTGATCTTCCTGGATGCTCAAGTGGGCTCACAAAGATAAAATTTAGGCAGAACAGACTTAGATGAGAGAATTGAAGGGGAACTCATCAAGTTTGCAGATGAAACCAAACTGGCAGGATAGCCAACATCCCAGAAGACAAACTCAGGATCCAAAAAGATCTTGACAAACTTGAACAATGGGCCTTGTCCAAAAACATGAGTTTCAATGTGGAGAAAAGCAAAGTCTTACACTTAGGCAGGAAAATCCAAAGGCACAAAAACAGATTGGGTGAGACCTGGCTTAAAAACAGCAACTGTGAGAGGGACCTTGGAGTCCTAGTGGACGATCACTTGACTATGAGCCAACAATGCACAGCGGCAACCAAAAAAAGCTAATACAATCCTGGGTTGTATAAACAGAGGCATAGAATCAAGATCACATGAAGTATTATTACCGCTTTATAAAACCCTAGTGAGACCACACCTGGAATACCACAGCCAATTTTGGTCACCATATCATAAAAAAGATGTTGAGAGTTTGGAAAAACTTCAGAGAAGAGCAACCAAGATGATCAAAGGCCTGGCGACTAAAACAGGTGAATAATGGCTGCGGGACTTTGGTCTGGCTAGTCTAAAGAAAAGAAGAAACAGGGGAGACATGACAGTAGTATTCCAGTATCTGAGGGGCTGCAAAAAAGAAGAGGGGGTCAGGTTGTTCACTAGAGCACCAGAGGAAAGGACGAGAAACAATGGTTGAAAACTGACCAAAGAGAGAAGCAACCTGGAATTAAGGAGAAACTTCCTGACAGCGAGGACAATCAGCCAGTGGAACAGCTTACCCCCAGAAATCATGGACACTCTATAACAATTTAACAAATAATGATAACAAACATAAGAACTGTCTGGTGTCCTCCAGAGGCCTTGGATTACAGCTCCCATCAGGCACAACCTATACAGCCAATTGTCAAGTAGGACAACATCAGACGATCACCAAGTTCATATGAAACATATTAAGAACGGTTGCACGAATTGGGTATGTCTAGTCTTGTGAAAAGAAGAACTAAGGGTGACATGAGAGCAGTCTTCCAATATTTGAGGAGCTGTCTAAAACAGTATGGATTAAAATGCAATTAAAAAGGCTGGGCAAATAGAAAGTTCTTCAGCGGTGCTGAGATGATGATAATGTAGATAGGCCAGTGATGGCGAACCTTTTAGAGACCGAGTGCCCAAACTGCAACCCAAAATCCACTTATGCATCATTGGGTGTCAGGTAGGTGTGGCCCATTGGCTGGGCATGGCTTCGGTGTTAACGGCAGACTGGGTGGGACTAAAAAGTTCAATCAATCAATTCCAACTTTGCGAGATTTTTTTTTCCCCCGTGAGAAGTTGAAATTGATTGATTGATTGAACCTTTTTTTTGCACAAGGCGCCGAAGGCCTAAAGCGAAAAGGTTTTATAAAACCCACCTGAAGGCCTAGGACTGGGGCGATGGCGCGTGTGCCCACAGAGAGGGCTCTGAGTGCCGCCTCTTGCACCCATGCCATAGATTCGCCACCACTGGGATAGGCAATCTGGATATCCATCGAGACTTGCTGGATAGGGAGTTGCATAGAAGGGGTATCTTAGAAGAAAAAGTTATGTTGCTTGTAGAGATCGACCTCATCTCCTTTGGTTGGGGACCTGGAGGAAGGAGAGTCCCATTAGAAGATCTTTAAGGGCTAGCTATATGGTGGATCCCCTGGACTGCAAGGCGATCAAACCGGTCAGTCCTAAAGAAGATCAACCCTGACTGCTCTTCAGAAGGCCAGATCCTGAAGTTGAAACTCAAGTACTTTGGCCACCTAATGAGAAGGAAGGACTCCCTGGAGAAGAGCCTGATGCTGGGAAAGATGGAGGGCAAGAGAAGAAGGGGACGACAGAGAATGAGGTGGCTGGATGGAGTCACTTAAGCAGTAGGTGTGAGCTTAGATGGACTCCAGAAGATGGTAGAGAACAGGAAGGCCTGGAGGAACGTTGTCCATGGGGTCGTGATGGGTCGGACATGACTTTGCAACTAAAAACAACAACAACATATGGTGGAATGCAGTACAGAGTAATATTAACAACAATAACAACAATAACAATAGCAACAACAGCAACAGCAACAGCAACAACAACAACAACAACAACAACAACAACAACAACAATAATAATAATAATAATAATAATAATAATAATAATAATAATAATAATAATAATAATAATAATAATAATAATAGAGTTGGAAGGGGCTTTGGAGGTCTTCTAGTCCAACTCCCTGCTCAGGCAGGAATGGCTGTCCAGTCTCTTCTTAAACACTTCCAGTGTTGGAGCATTCACAACTTCTGGAGGCAGGTTGTTCCACTGGTTAATTGTTCTAACTATCAGGAAATTTCTCTTTAGTTCCAGGTTGCTTCTCTCCTTGATGAGTTTCCATCCATTCCTTCTTGTCCTCCCTTCAGGCGCTTTGGAAAATAGCTTGACTCCCTCTTCTTTGGGGCAACCCCTGAGATACTGGAAGACTGCTATCATGTCCCCCCTCGTCCTTCTCTTCATTAGACTAGACATACCCAATTCCAGCAACCGTTCCTTATACGGTTTAGCCTCCAGTCCCCTGATCATCTTCGTTGCTCTTCTCTGTACTCTTTCTAGAGTCTCAACATCTTTTTTACATTGTGGTGACCAAAACTGGATGCAGGATTCCAAGTGTGGTCTTACCAAGGCATTGTAAAGTGGTATTAATACTTCACGTGATCTTGATTCTATCCTTCTGTTAATGTAGCCCAGCTAATTTAATGAAAAGAAGGACTAGGGGTCACACGATAGTAGTGTTCCAGTATCTTAGGGGTTGCCCAAAGAAGAGGGAGTCAAACCTTTCTCCAAAGCACCTGAAGGCAGGATAAGAAGCGACGGATGGAAACTAACCAAGGAGAGAAGCAACCTAGAACTAAGGAGAAACTTCCTGACAGTTAGAACAATTAACCAGTGGAACAACCTGCCTCCAGAAGCGGTGAATGCTCCAACATTGGAAGTTTTTAAGAAGAGACTGGACAGCCATTTGTCCGAAACGGTATAGGGTTTCCTGCCTGAGCAGGGGGTTGGACTAGATGACCTCCAAGGTCCCTTCCAACATCATCATCATCATCATCATCATCATCATCATCATCATCATCATCACCTACCAGTTTGAAAGCATGCAGATGCAAGTAGACAAATGGGTACCACTTCACTGGGAAGGCAACAGCATTCTGTGAACCTTGACATATAGTCATGCTGGTCATATAACCACAGAAACATGTCTTTGGACAATGCTGGTTCCCTTGGCCAAAAATGTTATACCGTTTTCACATCTCTTCAGTTAGCAGTCAGACCATTGATGGTGAAGATAGGTTCCAGAAAATTGCCCCACTGGGAAGTCTAATAGTTCCCCCAATCTCTTTGTTAGGCTTTCTGTCAGCTGCCTAAAATGGAAAGCGATTATATTTCCAAGCCTAAATCTCAGAGTTCTTTTTTAACAAGAGTTATGATTGATGGATTCCAGAGGGAAATGATGGCCCACAGACACCAGCCATGATTAATTGCATTAACACCTGGGTGGTGGTTTGTACTGAGGCTTGTTGGTGGTTTATCTCAGCTGCCAGGTATGTATTTATCTAAAGCCAATTTGTTGAGAGGGGTGGCAGTATAAATGGAATAAAGTAAAAAAAAATAAACATGTATTAATAATTGCACCGCAGATGAAATATATCCACTGATTCTGTCCATCTGTTAGCAGACCTTCTGCAATGACAAATCATCTTTATAATGGGAAAGCTAGATCATATTAACGACCCAAAGTTTGGTGATAATGATTCCTAATGGCATGGTCATTTTCCCCCCCTATTGGCATGGTTATTTCTCTATTATATAAGGGGCAATAAGTTGCCCTTTGGACTACAGACACATAAAACTGAGTGGAACAATTACTTGCCACAATGTAGATCGTCATAAATAAAGGCTAATCTAGATTTCCATAAATAAATGTATAAACCTAAATTGAATAACTAACTCTGAGGATTTAATTTCAGATAGGCTGACACTCAGTTTAGCACTTCTTTTCTGTACCAAGTGAGTGACCCAATAATGTGAATAATGTGAGCAGTTAAATTAATCACAAGCTTTTCTGTGTAGTTAACAGATCACAGAATAACAGAGCTGGAAGAGACCTTGAAGGTCTTCTAGTCTGACTCCCCACTCAGGCCATCAATTGGTGGAATGGCCTTGCCTTCAGAAGTTGGAGGTGCTCCATTAATGAGACTTTTTTTTAAAAAAAGAGAGAGAGACTGGACAGCCATTTATCCATGTATCATCTTGTGAACTCTCAAGTTTCCTCTTTCCACTATATATGTGTATGTGTGTGTGTGCGTATATATGTGTATATATGTGTTGTGTATGTGTATGGGCAGATATATGCATTCTCAGAATTTCATTTTTAATGTGGACTAGTATGCTAACAGTAAAAAATGACAAATTATCTTATTTATATCATCTTTATCAACCTTATCATCCTTATTCTTATCCGTATCCTTATCCTTATCCTTAATCATCATCCTTACCCGTATCCTCATCTTTATCATCATCATCATCATCATCATCATCATCATCATCATCATCATCATCATCATTCTCATCATCATCACCCTTATCCTTATCATCCTTATCATCTTTACCATCCTCATCCTCATCCTCATCCTTAATCCTCCTTATCATCCTTACCCGTATCCTCATCTTTATCATCATCCTTCTCCTCCTCCTCCTCCTCCTCATCATCATCATCATCGTCATCATCATCATCATCCTTATTCTTATCATCCTTATCATCCTTACCATCCTTATCCTTATCCTTATCCTTATCCTCATCCTCATCCTTCTCCTTAATCCTCCTTATCATCCTTACCCATATCCTCATCTTTATCATCATCCTTCTCCTCCTCTCATCATCTTCATCATCATCATCATCATCATCGTCGTCATCATCATCATCATCCTTATTCTTATCATCCTTATCATCCTTACCATCCTTATCCTCATCCTCATCCTCATCCTCATCCTCATCCTCATCCTCATCCTCATCCTCATCCTCATCCTCATCCTCATCCTTATCCTTATCATCCTTACCATTCTTACCACCCTTTTCCTTATCCTTATCATCATCTTTATCATCCTTACCATCCTTACCACCCTTATCCTTATCCGTATGATCCTTATCCTTATCCTTACCATCATCCTTATCATCCTTATCATCCTGCCCACTGCCAGCAGTTTGATCCTGACCAGTTCAAGGTTGACTCAGCCTTCCACCCTTCCAAGGATGGTAAAATGAGGACCCACATTGTTGGTGGGAGTATGCTGATTCTGTAAACCACTTAGAGAGAGCTGTAAAGCACTGTGAAGTGGTAGATAAGTCTAAGGGCTAGTGCTATATCCATTTCATGTCCCAAGTTCATTCTTGACCCTATCAAAAAATGGTCTGTCTCATTGCCCATGGGCAGAGGGCTAGACTGGAAGACCCCCGAGACCCTTAACAAGACCCTTTGTTAATGCAGCCTAGGACTGCAGCTAATCTCACTTCCTCATGTTTGTCTTCTCATGAGCGCCCATGATTCTAGGGTAGAGCAATTGGCAGAAATGCTGAGGCTCTTTTCATTCGACCTAAAGATGGTAAATACCAAAAGAGCTTTAATCCAGGCACCATCTGTGCAAACCAGTTGAATATCTGTGGGCTGCCAAGCTGCTAGGCAAACAAAGTGGAACCAGCACCAGGCAAATATAATTATCGATTTTTTTAAAACAATATTTTTCTCATAACAAAGTTTACATAAACAGAGAACAAAAGGGAAAGGTAATAAAAGAACATTTTCTGAACTGGATGGGGCCACTGAGTTTGTGGGAATGAAGCGTGGGATCACATATGACGAAAAGAAATCGATCAATCAATCAGAATAGAGCCGGAAGGGACCTTGGAGGTCTTCTAATCCCCCCCCTGCTCAAGCAGGATACCCTATACCACTTCAGACAAATGGCTGTCCAGTCTCTTCTTAAAAGCCTCCAATGATGAAGCACCTACAACTTCTGACAGCAAGCGGTTCCACTGGTTAATTGTCTTCAATCAGAATAGAGCTGGAAGGGACCTTGGAGGTCTTCTAGTCCAGCCCCCTGCTTAAGCAGGAGAACCTATACCATCTCGGACAAGTGACTGTCCAGTCTCTTCTTAAAAACCTCCAGTGATGGAGCACCCACGATTTCTGGTGACAAGCTGTTCCACTGGTTAATTGTCCTCTCTGTTAGGAAGTTTGCCCTTAAATTCCAGGTTGTTTTTCTCCTTGATTGCATGTAAAAATGCCTCCCTTACCAACAAAAGAAGAAGAGAGAATTGACTTCATGGCCCTCAAGGGTCAAGAGACTGCAAGACCTGATCTTGACTGGGTGGTTCATGGTTCTGGGCCATGGTTCATGGTTCTGGGCCATGGTTCTGGTTCTGGGCCATGGTTCATGGTTCTGGGCCATAGTTCATGGTTCTGGGTCATGGTTTATGGTTCATGGTTCTGGGCCATGGTTCATGGTTCTGGGCCATGGTTATGGTTCTGGGCCATGGTTCATGGTTCTGGGCCATGGTTCATGGTTCTGGGTCATGGTTCATGGTTCTGGGCCATGGTTCTGGTTCTGGGCCATGGTTCATGGTTCTGGGTCATGGTTTATGGTTCTGGGCCATGGTTCATGGTTCATGGTTCTGGGTCATGGTTTATGGTTCTGGGCCATGGTTCATGGTTCTGGGCCATGGTTCTGGTTCTGGGCCATGATTCATGGCTCATGGTTCTGGGCCATGGTTGTTTCTGGGCCACGATTTATGGTTTTATTTATTTATTTATTTATTTATTATTTATATACCGTCCTATCTCCCTTACGGGACTCAGGGCGGTGAACAGGCAATAATAAAAATGACAATAAATATTGAATAAAAAGCCTGCTCTAAAATACCCCATATAAAACCCCTAGCAAAGCCCAATCAAAACTACGCCAGGCCGGCCGCATGGAATAGATGGGTTTTTAAGGCTCTGGGCCATGGTTCATGGTTCTGGGCCATGGTTGTTTCTGGGCAATGGTCCTGGTTCTAGGCCATGGTTCTGGGATGGGAATCGAAACTCTGAACCTGTCCTGGAGAGACAACCTTTGAAGTTTTGTGAAGGTGTCCCTCCTTCTCCTTGTCCAGCCAAGAAGAATAAATAAAAAAAGTTCTAGACTGTTCTTAATATGGAGAAGAAATCAAACTACGTCACTAAGTCCTGGCAATAGCGATGGTCTTCCACATATTGCCACTACGGCGAGACAGTCCTGAAATAAGTTGTACGCTTTTCTTCAGCGATTTCCAAAATAAATGGCTTGATTCCATTTTAAGAACAACCTTTATCTTCACCCATTAAGCAGAATAAAAGCAGTATTTCTTTCTCCTCGCTGTAAAACCCTTGTCTTGCTTGGCAAATTTTGACTTTGATATTAAAGCTCTCTCTACACCACCCCACCCCCTCCTGACCCCCATCTTTTTGCTTAAGGAGTCTTTTGGTCGTCTTCCCTCGATGAACCCATTGGAGCAAGATTCACGGTTGAATCCCACTCTTAAAAAAGACAAGAATGAAGAAGTAGGAGCGGGAAGCTGGCTTCAGTTGGTTTATTACACGCCATAAACTATGCCCTCCCTTCTCATTTGCATGCAGGATGTTCTAAAATGGATTTTCACCTTAAATCACAAAATGCATCATTAATGGTCGAAGGGAAGAATTAATAGCGCCGTCATTAAGTTTTAGGAAAGAGCAGAAGAAGGAGAAGAAGAAAAAGAAAAAAAAGGACAGAAAACTCCTTGACGGCGTGAAGGTGATAACTAAAAGTGAAAAAGTGGAACTAAACATGAGAAGGCTACAGTTAGGCTACAGATAAAGATGATGATGATGATGATGATGATGATGATGATGATGATGATGATGATAATAATAATAATAATAATAATAATAATAATAATAATAATAATAATAATAAGAAGAAGAAGAAGAAGAAGAAGAAGAAGAAGAAGAAGAAGAAGAAGAAGAAGAAGAAGAAGAAGAAGAAGAAGAAGAAGAAGAAGAAGAAGAAGAAGAAGAAGAAGAAGAAGAAGAAGAAGAAGAAGAAGAAGAAGAAGAAGAAGAAGAAGACGACGACGACGACGACGACGTTGGAAAGGACCTTAGAGGTCATCTAGTCCAACCTCCTGCTCAGGCAGGAAACCCTATACCATTTCAGACAAATGGCTGTCCAGTCTTTTCTTAAAAACTTCCAGTGTTGAAGCATTCACCGCTTCTGGAGGCAGGTTGTTCCACTGGTTAATTGTTCTCACTGTCAGGAAGTTTCTCCTTAGTTCTAGATTGCTTCTTTCCTTGATTAGTTTCCACCCATTGCTTCTTGTCCTGCCTTCAGGCGCTTTGGAGAATAGCTTGACTCCCTCTTCTTTGGAGCAGCCCCTGAGATACTGGAACACTGCTATCATGTCCCCCCTCGTCCTTCTCTTCATTAAACTAGACATACCCAATTCCAGCAGCCATTCCTTATATGTTTTAGCCTCCAGTCCCCTGATCATCTTTGTTGCTCTTCTCTGCACTCTTTCTAGAGTTTCAACATCTTTTTTACATCATGGTGACCAAAACTGGATGCAGTATTCCAAGTGTGGCCTTACCAAGGCATTGTAAAGTGATACTGATACTTCACGTGATCTTGATTCTATCCCTCTGTTCATGCAGCCTAGCACTGTGTTGAGAAGCAAAACGTCTTCAAAGAAAAACAAGAAAGTCCAGTTGCCTCTTGAAAAAAGTTGCTTTGGGACTCCAATTCCTTGCTTTGTTGGTTCTCTGACTTAGCTAAAAGTCAGAGCTTAACAGCTGCAAAACACACTCTCGCCTCCCTGCAGATCATATGTGTAGGAAATAAAAAGATCTATTTTGGCACAATTCTCTGCAGTAGCAGGTTGCTGATCTGAAAATACAAAATAGATTGTTGCAGAAGACATAACGCTGTTTTTGCTATGCCTGGGAAGGGAAAGGTAGGTAGGTAGGTATGTGACAGTCTCCTCTCAACTTGAAATTCTGTTAAAACTTTCCAGGGGTGGATGAAATTTTTAGAGACAACCGGCTAAAGATTGGAATTATTATTTTTTTTAGCAGAATAAAGGAAAGAACAAATTAAAATAAAGAAATGGAAGGAAGGAGTGGGAAGAGGAAGGAAGGAAAGAGGGAGGAAAGGAAGGGTGGAAGGAAGGAAGGAAGAGTGGAAGGAAGGAAGGAAGGAAGGAAGGAAGGAAGGAAGGAAGGAAGGGTGGAAAGGTGGAAGAG
>NW_015389745.1:30257-46786 GCF_001527695.2 Protobothrops mucrosquamatus | reverse complement strand
CCCTCCTTCCTTCCTTCCTTCCTTCCTTCCTTCCTTCCTTCCCTCCCTCCCTCCCTCCCTCCTTCCTTCCTTCCTTCCTTCCTTCCTTCCTTCCTTCCTCTCTCCTCCCCTCTCCCCTCTCTCCTCCCCTTCCTTCCTTCCTTCCTTTCTATGTTCCTTCCTTCCTTCCTTCCTTCCTTCCTTCCACACTATGTTTCATCCATGTTGCTCCTGACTGAAATTAGGGCAGTGGTCATTAAATTAATAAAAAACTGCAAGCTGAACATGACCAAACATCTTGGCAATTATTGTAGAATTGATTTTAACATGATTCTGTGGTTCGTGTGGATTTCCACCCAGCGATCACACCATAATAATCCCTGCACCATGAAAATAAAAATTACCACATCGGTAAAATATTCCCATTATCTTCATTCAGTGTAAGAGATTTAAATAAAGGATGGAAGGCTACTTTTTTAAAAAAATAAATAAATTCCCAGCATGTTTAAACATAGGAGATTATAATTATTGTTTTTTAAGAGTATTGATATAGATGCTGTTGCTTGACAGGACATGCTTTTTTTAAAGGCAATTCAACAGTAAACAAACAAACAAAAAAAATGAATGTGATTTCCACTCAACCTCTGGACCGTTATTTTCCAATAATCAGTAACCACAATAAAGGGGGAAAAAACGGCAATCTTTTGAAACAATGCAGCGTGTGAGGAAACAGCGAGCGAACATGATCCTTTTCTTCTGAGAAGAACATGCCTTAAAAGCCCCATTAAAATATAATTATAGCCCAGAATGCAATTTCATAAGAGGCCACAAAAGCTCTGTTTGAAATCAATTCCTACTTTGATGAGGATAATAACAGGGTTTCTAATATATTTTATGAGAAGTTCCTTCTGCCTTGCCTCAATAGAGATTGTTAAAGCTCTTCCTCCCCCCCCCCCCTTTTTTTTTTTATTGAACGAATCTGTAGTATGAGGGTACTCGGAGGGGAATAACTCTGCTCGGCTCAAGAGAGGATGGGAAAAGATCAGCCCCGGAACCTTCACTTGAAATGGTCCTAAAAGAAGAGCCCACACCACACATCAATTTCTCACAAGGGGAGGGGAGGGGAGGGAAGGGAGAGGAGACAGGAGAGGAGAATAAATTGGAAGGGAAGGGAAGGAAGATAAAAGGGGAAAGGGAAGGGAAGGGAAGAGAGAGGAGACAGGAGAGGAGAATAATTTGGAAGGGAAGAGAAGGGAAGGGAAGGGAAGGGAAGGGAGAGGAGAGGAGAGGAGAGGAGAGAAGAGAAGAGAAGAGACGAAGAGGAGAATAAATTGGAAGAGAAGGGAAGGAAAGGAAAGGAAAGGAATATAAAAGGGGAAAGGGAAGGGAAGGGAAGGGAAGGGAAGGGAAGGGAAGAGAGAGGAGACAGGAGAGGATAATAATTTGGAAGGGAAGGGAAGGGAGAGGAGAGGAGAGCAGATAGGAGAGGAGAATAAATTGGAAGGGAAGAGAAGGGAGAGGAGAGGAGAGGAGAGGAGAGGAGAGGAGAGAAGAGAAGAGAAGAGAAGAGAAGAGAAGAGAAGGAGAGGAGAATAAATTAGAAGGGAGGGGAGAGGAGAGGAGAGGAGAACAGAAGAGAACAGAAGAGAAGAGAACAGAAGAGAACAGAAGGAGAGGAGAATAAATTGGAAGGGAAGGGAAGGGAAGGGAGGGGAGAGGGGAGAAGAGGAAAGGAGAAGGGATAGAGGAGGGGAAGAAGGAATCTTTGAACAGTCACTAGGCAAATGGTTGTAAATCGAGGACTACCCGTATTAAAACACCTCAAAAAATATCTTATCTATGGAAGAAATTTCAATGGCCAATTGTCTTTTGTTGAACTCAGTGAAAGAAAGAAAGAAAGAAAGAAAGAAAGAAAGAAAGAAAGAAAGAAAGAAAGAAAGAAAGAAAGAAAGAAAGAAAGAAAGAAGCAGAATTGATCTGTCCAGCGCTAAGAAAGATCTGAATGGCTTTCTCATACACAGACCTTCCTCGTCCCTTGAAACCAAGTGGAAAATCAACCCCAGCTAGTATTTGTAGAGGTTGTTTTGCTGAGCTGTAGATATTTCACACCCCATCTCATTATTCATATTTTCCTGTTAGGCTTAAATGGAGCCGAAGCATTGGACAATATTTATCCTGCAACAAGGCCTGGAAATTATCTCTGTTGTTTAATTAAACAGCGGTGTCAAGACAGAAAGTGGGTTTATGGTGACAGATAGCATGCTTCAGTTGTGCAATGAGCTGGAGGGGAGAAGAAGGACCAGCAACGGCCGTTCAGAAAGATGGCTTAATGAATCAACAGCTGCTTACACCCAGCCAGACCCTAGAAAAAATAGCTTAAAAGCCACTGCAGTTTTGAGCTGTAGACTGGGTGTCCTGACCTAGGACATGATGAAAAATTCTGGATCTATAAGCTTCAGAAAGGAAGTGAAAACATATTTCTTTTGAAGAAAGGTATAGTTGAGACTTAGAACAAGAGTGCACCTCAAGGAATAGAATAGAATAGAATAGAATAGAATAGAATAGAATAGAATAGAATAGAATAGAATAGAATAGAATAGAATGACAGAGTTGGAAGGGACCTTGGAGGTCTTCTAATCCAACCCCTTGCTCAGAAAGGAAACCCCCTTCCTTCCTTCTTCCTTCCTTCCTTCCTTCCTTCCTTTCTTCCTTCCTTCCTTCCTTCCTTCCTTCCTTCCTTCCTTCCTTCCTTCCTTCCTTCCTTCCTTCCTTCAACAGAGTAGAGTACAGTGGAGTAGAGTAGAGTAGAATAGAATAGAATAGAACAGAACAGAAAAGAAAAGAAAAGAATAGAGTAGAATAGAATAGAATAGAATAGAATAGAATAGAATAGAATAGAATGGAATGGAACGGAACGGAACAGAACGGAACGGAACAGAACAGAACAGAACAGAACAGAACAGAACAGAATAGAATAGAATAGAATATGGAATGGAATGGAATGGAACGGAACGGAACGGAGCGGAACGGAACGGAACAGAACAGAACAGAACAGAACAGAACAGAACAGAACAGAATAGAATAGAATAGAATAGAATAGAAAGGGACCTTGGAGATCTTCTAGTCCAGCCCCCTGCTCAAGCAGGAGAATCTATACCATTTCAGAAAACTGGCTGTCCAGCCTCTTCTTAAAAACCTCCTGTGATGGAGCACCCACAACTTCTGATGGTCAGCTGTTCCACTGGTTAATTGTCCTCACTGTTAGGAAGTTTCTCCTTAATTCCTGGTTGCTTCTCCCCTTGATTAGTTTCCATCCATTGTTTCTTTCTTGCCCTCTGGTGCTTTGGAGAATAGTTTGACCCCCTCTTTTTTGTGGCAGCCCCTCAAATAGTGGAATACTGCTATCATGTCCCCTCTATCCTTTTTTTCTCTAGACTGGCCATACCAAAATCCTGCAGCCCTTCTTCATATGTTTTAGTCTCCAGGCCTTTAATCATCTTAGTTGCTCTTCTCTGCAATTTTTTCCAAAGTCTCAACATCTCTTTTGTAATGTGGTGACCAAAACTGGATGCATGACTCCAAGTGTGGCCTTACTAAGGCTTTTTAAAGTGGTACTAATGCTTCATGTGATTTTGATTCTTGCCTTTGTTTATACAACCCAGGATTGTATTAACTTTTTTGGCTGCTGCCTTCTCACTTCTTACTTGCCTCTTCAATCACCTTCAGAAAAATTCTCCAGATATCTTCACTAAGAACAGTGGGGGTATCCCAAAGATTCTTTTCCAAAAGGCAACTGGACTTTCTTGGGTTTTTTTTGTTTGAAATCATTTTGCTTCTCATCCAAGAAGCTTCTTCAGTTCTAACGGACTGTTGGGGAATGGAAGAATTTATATTCTTTGCAGTCATCTGGTTATTAGCATTCTGAGGATCTAATGACCACATGACTGCAAAGAATATTGTTGTTGTTAATTGCGAAGTCGTGTCCAACCCATCGCGACCCCATGGACAATGTTCCTCCAGGCCTTCCTGTCCTCTACCATCTTCTGGAGTCCATTTAAGCTCACGCCTACTGCTTCAGTGACTCCATCCAGTGACCTCATTCTGTCATCCCATTCTTCTCTTGCCCTCAATCTTTCCCAGCATTAGGCTCTTCTCCAGTGAGTCCTTCCTTCTCATTAGGTGGCCAAAGTACTTGAGTTTCAGCTTCAGGATCTGGCCTTCTAAAGAGCAGTCGGGGTTGATCTCCTCCAGGACTGACCGGTTGGATCGCCTTGCAGTCCAGGAGACTCGCAGGAGTCTTCTCCAGCACCAGAGTTCAAAGGCCTCCATTCTTTGGTGCTCAGCCTTTCTTATGCTCCAACTTTCACAGCCGTACATTGCAACTGGGAAAACCATGGACTTGACTATACACACTTTTGTTGGTAGGCTGATGTCTCTGCTTTTTAGTATGCTCTCTAGATTTGCCATAGCTTTCCTCCCCAGGAGCAAGCGTCTTTTAATTTCTTGGCTGCAGTCCCCATCTGTGGTGATCTTGGAGCCCAGGAAGATAAAATCTGTCACTACCTCCATTTCTTCCCCATCTATTTGCCAGGAATTGAGAGGGCCAGATGCCATGGTCTTGGTTTTGCAAAGAATATAAATCCTTCCATTTCCCAACAGTCCTTTAGGATCGAAGAACTCACCATCTCCTGGTGATTGGCCCAAAGTAACCCAGCTGACTTTCATGCCTAAGGTAGGACTAGAACTCACAGTCTCTTCTGGTGACTGGCCCAAAATCAGACAGTTGTTTTTCATGTCTATGGATGGACTAGAACTCACAGTCTCCTGGTGATTGGCCCAAAGTTACCCAGCCAGCTTACAAGCCTAAGGCAGGACTAGAACTCATGGTCTCCTGGTGATTGGCCCAAAGTTACCCAGCCAGCTTTCATGCCTAAGGTGGGACTAGAACTCACCATCTCCTGGTGATTGGCCCAAAACCAGACAGTTGTTTTTCATGTCTAAGGATGGACTAGAACTCACAGTCTCCTGGTGATTGACACAAAGTCACCCAGTCAGCTTACAAGCCTAAGGCAGGACTAGAACTCACGGTCTCCTGGTTAATGGCCCAAAGTTACCCAGCCAGCTTTCATGTATAAGGCAGGACTGGAACTCATGGTCTCTTGGAGTTATCACCTGGTACCTCAATCACTAGAACAGTGGTTCTCAACCTTTTTAATGCCGCGACCCCAACCGGTCATAAGTCGAGGACTAAACCGGTCGTATGTCAAGGACTAAACTGGTCATAAGTCGAGGACTAAACTGGTCGTAAGCCGAGGACTTTCCCTGCCTGGGAGCGCCACGCATGCGTGGTTCTGCCCCCTGCACCGGCCGAGGCGTAGCTGGCAAGTGGCAGAGACGGAGCAGGCCGACCACCAGCTGGCCCAGCCCAAGGGAGGTAAGGCACCCGCTGGAAAAGGGGAAAAAATGGCGGACAAAAAAAATGGCGGACAAAAAAATGGCGGACAGCCTTGCTTGGCGACCCCCATGAAATGGTCGATCGACCCCAAATGGGGTCCCGACCCACAGGTTGAGAACCACTGCACTAGAACAACCCAGCTTTGTTTTATTATTTGTTTCTTTTTCGCTGCTCTTATGATTGGACCTCCCTCCGTTTTCAGAGGAGAAGAATCAAAATTGTGTCAGACTGCCACTTGTACAACATCCTTCATCTCTGAATCGTTTGGCCATAGCCATCAAACAGGATAAAGAGTTGCTTATTGTTTCCATTATTGATTTCCATTCTCTGGATATTAGCATTCATAGCACAAATGCTTAAGCAGGCTGTGGAGCAAAATGGTCTTAATTTGTCTCTGCATTTTAGCTTATAGTTTAGCTTATAGTTAAGCTAATATACTTCAGAGAAGAGCAACTAAGATGATCCAAGGCCTGGAGAATAAAACATACGAAGAACGTCTGCAGGACTTGGGTTTGGCTAGTTTAAAGAAAAGAAGAAATAGGGGAGACATGATAGCAGTCTTCCAGTATTTGAGGGGCTGCCACCAAGAAGAGGGGGTCATGTTATTCTCCAAAGCACCAGAGGGAAGGACAAGAAACAATGGTTGGGAACTGATCAAAGAGAGAAGCAACCTGGAATTAAGAAAAAAACTTCCTGACAGTGAGGACAATCAACCAGTGGAACAGCTTGCCACCGTAAATCGCGGGCGCTCCATCACTGGAGGTTTTTAAGAAGAGGCTCGACAGTCACTTGTCTGAGATGGTATAGGTTCTCCTGCTTGAGCAGGGGGCTAGACTAGAAGACCTCCAAGGTTCCTTCTATTCTATTCTATTCTATTCTATTCTATTCTATTCTATTCTATTCTATTCTATTCTATTCTATTCTATTCTTTTAAATTTATTCAAACCATCTGTGCTGTCCTTTGATTATGGATGTTTTAGGATTTTTGGTGCCTTCTCAGAATATTTTACCCACCTGAGCTGATGTAACCTCCTCATCACAAGACCCATCACCAGCCTCTCTCTGATGACTCACACCTGATCCATCACAAGACCCATGACAAGATCCTCACTCAACAGACTCACACCTGAAGCCTTTATAGTCAGAGGAACACTAACAGTGACATCTCCTAACCTCTGCTGAAGATGTTACCTAGCCTGGTAATGAAACATTTAGAAACCAACTCACAAGCTTGGAGAATGAACATTCACCCTCAACATTTACATGGCTGCCCAACTTCTAGTCCACCCATAACTTCTGGAGGCAAGTTGTTCCACTGGTTAATTGTTTTCACTGTTAGGAGATTTCTCCTTAATTCAAGGTTGCTTCTCTCCCTTATTAGTTTCCATCCTTTGTTTCTTGTCTTGTCTACTGGTCCTTTGGAAAACAGATTGACCCCCTCCTATTTGTGGCAGCCTGTCAAATATTGGAAGACTGCTATCGTGTCACCCTCACTCCTTTTTTTCACTAGACAAACCCAATTCCAGAGTCTTTTTTACAATATGGTTACCGCGATGATGACTGCACCATTGGGAGACTTGAAAGAACAGATCTATCAATGTGGTTGCTAGGAGTCCCAAATAACTTTATGACACACAATCAATCCATCAGTTAGACAAATGCCCCCCCCCATCTTAACCCATCTCTTGTAAAGCTTCCAAGGAGAATCCCATAATCCCTTTAAGCCCATTGACTCACCTTAGTCCTTGTCTTTCCCGTCCTCTACTTGCCTCAACCATGTCAAACACAATCATTTTTCTAGCTGATCATCCTCTCACATTCTTCTAGTAAATGAGTTTCTGCTGGCTGATCATGTCCTTAAGGAAGCAGTCACCATGTTATTTGATCCAAGATTGATTAGTTGGTTGGCTTGCAATCCATGATGCTCTTAGTTACCTTTTCCTAATCCATCTTCACTTTTCTGTCATCAACCCTCAATTTGCTAAGCATGCAGATTGACATTGTAGGAGAATAACCTGGACTGTTCACTCACCATTGTCATAGGGAGAGGACAGGCTATCTGCAAAAAAAAAGGTCAGCCCATGGACTGATCTGTCCCTTTAAGACCTCACCCAAGATAGTCCAGCCACTGGTAGCTATGAGCAGAGAGGCAGCTGGATGAAGTGGTGTTGGTTTGGGAGTGACAGAGAAGGTGGTTTGTGTTTGGGAAATCAAAACAGCCCGAAGCAGCTTAATGCAATTAGAAGAATTATAGAAAAATATAGACAATAAAAGAATAGCCAACACAGTTCTAGGCTGCATTAGCAGAGGGATAGCATCAAGATTACGTGAAATGTTAATACCACTTTATAATGCCTTGGTAAGACCATACTTGGAATACTGCACCCAGTTTAGAACCTTGAGTCCAAAAGAACATCCCTGTTGGACCGTTTGTGGCAGTGCAGTGACTCTAAGCTGATTACTTGCTTAACTCCACCCCGCCCAGCTCTGTCTGCTCTTATCCTACATCGCAGTGTGTTTTAAATCCCACAAATATTCAGATCTGCGTAAAACAGAACTGCCCCCCTGGTGATTTCTAGCAACTCTCATTATTTATGACAATATATGTTGACCATTAAACAAATTGAACCTCATTACGGTTATGGCTACCATATAAATGCAAATCAAGCTCTGGATGGGTTTTTCTTTCCCCCCCTCCCCCCCTTTCCATTATCTATATAGTTTTTGTATTTACTTTTACAGCTCAACTGTTCAGGAGTTAATCCCCTTTGCACAGCAAATTGTGCCGTCGGATATTATATTAAAATTAATTAAGTCCTTGAAATTCAATAGGTACCATTCACAGCTGAAGTGCTTAAGACACCGATAAAAAATAAGAAGAATGCACGTGCAAATCAAGGAAACAAATTGCCAAACAGTTTTACAGAGTTGTAATAGTAATCATAATAAAAATAAAAAAGACTGACACTGCTCTAATTCTAAATCTTTCCCTCGTTGCAAAGCCTTGGCACTCACAACTTCCAGATCTGCCTTAGGCATATTCCATTTGAACCCTTCTTGCGTGATACCCCCAGTGACATTTTCCTTCTTAATGCACCGAGGAGATTTTGCGCACAAAAATTCTTCTGGGAACGTTCCGTGATATAATGTAACCTGGATTATGCTGATTTATTTATTTTTTTTCTCTCTCTAGAGAATATTCTCTCACCTCCTGTGATGGCTACAGACTCTGTCTGTAAATGGGTAACGACAATTTCTTTAACAGTGATGAGCCTCCGAATGTATCTAAAGCAAAATCTTCCTCAATCTGCTTCCCAGGTTGATTTTCATATGGCTTAGTCGTAGACAAATTCATCAGGATGGCACCATCAGGATGGTAAGGACAGCCAAGAAGATCATAAGAAGCTCACTCCGTGGTATTCAGGATGCTGCTTGTAAGCACTTATATGTGCTTAGAGCTCGGAGCATTGTTAGAGACCCCACACACCCACTTTACGGTCTGTTTCTGTTGCTCCCCTCTGGGAGGAGGTTTCGAAGTATTTATAGCAGGACTACCTGATTCTGTAATAGCTTTGTTCCCTAGGCCATCCTTCTGGTAAACTCGCAAGATTCGTTTTTCCCGCCATGCACAGGTATACATAACCCGAACTAGACTGTGTTGTCTCTCTGTGTCATAGAATATATGCGGGTATATGCATAATTCTGTGTTTATTTTTGTCATATTTATGTAGTGTATATCAGAGTTGGTGACATCTTTGAGAGCTGTATGCAACGAAATTTCATTGTAATGCATGCCGATTAGTGTACTTTCAAAGTGACAATAAAGTTATTATTCTATTGTATTCTATTCTATTCCATTCCATTCCATTCCACTCCACTCCACTCCACTCCACTCCACTCCATATTTTCTATTCTATTCTATTCTATTCTATTCTATTCTATTCTATTCTATTCTATTCTATTCTATTCTATTCCATTCCATTCCATTCCATTCCATTCCATTCCATATATTCTATTCTATTCTATTCTATTCTATTCTATTCTATTCTATTCTATTCTATTCCACTCCACTCTACTCCACTCCACTTCCATATGGCATTTTCCAGACACATTTCATCTTTTAGATACCAGTTAAAGAACATTCCCAGTTTGTAGGAAGTTGAGGATAGAGAGAAGGGCATGTTACAAAATCTAAACTCTTCAATTATCCTCTTGTTTCTGTTCGTTTGAAGTGATAGCTGCAAATGGCTATCAGCCTTGCTTCCTATACAACAAATTCATTAGATTGTCGGTTTGGCAACCTCTGATGGGAACACAAGTGGGAAAGGGGATGTTGCAATCCTATTCTGCATGTAGGTTTTCCTACCTATATCATCCCAAAGATGTTTTTTTTTTCCCAGGAGGCAACTGGACTTTCTTTGTTTTTCTTTGAAGACATTTCACTTCTCATCCAAGAAGCTTCTTCAGCTCTGACTGGATGGTGGGGAAATGGAAGGATTTAGAATAGAATAGAGCTGGAAGGGACCTTGGAGGTCTTCTAGTCCAGCCTCCTGCTTACGCAGGAGACCCTGTACCATTTCAGACAAGTGACTGTCCATTCTCTTCTTAAAAACCTCCAGTGATGGAGCGCCTACGATTTCTGGTGGCAAGTTGTTCCACTGATTAATTGTCCTCACCGTCAGGAAGCTTCTCCTTAATTCCAGGTTGCTTCTGTCTTTGAGCAGTTTCCAACCCTTGTTTCTCGTCCTGCCCTCTGGTGAATAATGTGACCCCCTCTTCTTTGTGGCAGCCCCTTAAATACTGGAAGACTGCTATCATGTCTCCCCTATTTCTTATTTTTTCAGACTAGCCAAACTCAAGTCCTGCAGCCGTTCTTCGTATGTTTTAGCCTCTAGGCCTTTGATCATCTTAGTTGCTCTTCTCTGAATCTTTTTCCAAAGTCTCAACATCTTTTTTTGTAATATGGTGGCAAAAATTGCTTGCAGTATTCCAGGTGTGGTCTTACTAGGGCAGGGGTAGGCAACCTTGGCTCTTTTATGACTGGTGGACTTCAACTCCCAGAATTCCTGAGCCAGCCATGCTGAGGGGAAAGGGAGAGGTTTCCAAGCTGAGCCATGCTGGCTCAGGAATTCTTGGAGGTGAAGTCCACGAGTCATGAGGGGTCCATAGTTCCCCCATGCTGGCTCAGGAATTCTGGGAGTTGAAGTCCACGAGTCATAAAAGAGCCAAGGTTGCCTACCCCTGTACTAGGGCTTTGTAAAGCGGTACTAGTACCCAAGTCCCGTACCCATTCTTCGTCTTTTAGTCTCCAGGCCTTTGATCATCTTAGTTGCTCTTCTCTGAAGTTTTTCCAAACTCTCAACATCTTTTTTGAGATATGGTGACCAAAATTAGCTGCAGTGTTCCAGGTGTGGTCTCACTAGGGTTTTATAAAGCGGTAATAATACTTCGTGTGATCTTGATTCTATGCTTCTGTTTATGCAACCTAGGATTGTATTAGCTTTTTTGGCTGCTGCTGCACATTGCTGGCTCACGGTCAAGTGATCATCCACTCGGACTTCAAGGTCCCTCTCACAGTGATTGTTTTTGAGCCAGGTCTTTCCCAATCTCTGCTTGTACCTTTGATCTTTCCTGCCTAAATGTAAGACTTTGCTTTTCTCCACGTTGAAACTCATTTTGTTGGATAGGGCCCATTGTTCAAGTTGGTCAAGATCTTTTGGGATCCTGAGTTTGTCTTCTGGGGTGTTGGCTACTCCTGAGAGTTTGGTGTCATCTGCAAATTTGATGAGTTCCCCTTCAATTCCCTCATCTAAGTCATTGATGACCATATTGAAGATTATATTCCTTGCAGACAGCTGGTCCTTTGCCTTCTTTTAGAGAGTCGTTGAGCCCACTTGGAGGTTTACCTGTGTCCTCAGGGTCACCTGAGTGATGCAAATGGATGTGGATCCTGCAGACAGCAACTCAGAAAGATGAACATCACAATAGGGGCTGTTATTTTTTTTTTACAAAGATATTACATACTCTTTGACGTAATGAGAATTTTTACAAAATTAGATTGCAGACCGCACAGCTTTCAAACCTTACGCTATTTCTATAACATTTGCTACAATAACGGTCTAGAATGCCTGGAATTTCATCTCGTTCAGTTGAAAAATAAGAAGGGAGCAGCCGTTTGTGTTTCCAGCTCTACTGAAAATGAAACAAGAGAGCTTTATTTGTTTTCAAATGTTATTCCAGGCACAGGCACTGAATTGGGCTGTGTGATTTTTAAAGCGATGCGGGAGCACGTATATAGAAGGCTCTCATTCTAATTATAGAGCCATTGTTCTCATAAACCTCTGTAATAAATGATATATTTTCTGCTTCAGCAAAAATGGGACTCAGGCAAGATTAATTATCATTATTAATGTTGGAATGACAAGCGGATTTACGCTGTGGATCTTAGGAAAGAGGCATGTTTGGGAGGAACAGAAATTCTTATGCGAGTGTTTCATGCTTCTTGAAAAGCTCCTTATAACAAAAAAAAACTCTTTCAAAAGATCTCTGAACTCAGGCGGTGATTCCAACCTTGAATTAACATGCCAAACGATATCAATGGATAGATAATCACTAACAGAAGAACAGAACAACAGAATGACAGAGTTGGAAGGGACCTTGGAGGTCTTCTAGTCCAGCCCCCTGTTCAGGCAGGAAACCCTATACCATTTCAGTCAAATGGTTGTCCATTCTCTTCTTAAAAACCTCCAGTGTTGGAGCACCCACAACTTCCAGAGGCAAGTTGTTCCACTGATTAACTGTTCTCACTGTCAGTAAATTTCTTCTTAATTCTAGGTTGCTTGATTAGTTTCCATCCATTGCTTCTTGTCCTGCCTTCAGGTGCTTTGGAGAATAGCTTGACTCCCTCTTCTTTGGGGCAGCCACTGAGATATTAGAACACTGCTATTGTGTGACCCCCTAGTTCTTCTCTTCATTAGACTAGACATCCCCAATTCCTGCCAATTGTTTTTCATATGTTCATAATATATAAAGATAATATGGAAGGAAGAGAGTCTTCTCCCCCCCTCCAGAGATGAGACAGGCCCCCAACCCTCAGAATAACTGAGTTGGAAGGGACCTTTGTGGTCTTCTAGTCCAACCCCCTGCCCAAGCAGGAAACCCTATACCATTTCAGTCAAATGGTTGTCCAGTCTCTTCCTTAAAAACTTCCAGTGTTGGAGCACCCACAACTTCTGGAGGCAAGCTGTTCCACTGATTAATTGTTCTCACTGTCAGTAAAGGACAGGACAGAACAGAATAGAATAGAATAACAAAGTTGGAAGGGACCTTGCAGGTCATCTGTTATTCTCTTCTCTTCTCTTCTCTTCTCTTCTCTTCTCTTCTCTTCTCTTCTCTTCTCTTCTCTTCTCTTCTCTTCTCTTCTCTTCTCTTCTCTTCTCTTCTCTTCTCTTCTCTTCTCTTCTCTTCTCTTCTCATCTTGTGTTCACAGAATAACAGAGTTGGAAGGGACCTTGAAGGTCTTCTCATCCAACTCCTTGCTCAAGCAGGAGACTTTATACCAATTCAGATATGTGTTGTCCAATCTCTTCTTAAAAATCTCCAGTGATGGAGGATCTACAACTTCTGGAGGCAGGTTGTTCCACTGGTTAATTGTTCTGACTGTCAGGAAGTTTCTCCTTAGTTCTAGGTTGCTTCTCTCCTTGATTAGTTTCCATCTGTTGCTTCTTGTCCTGCCTTCAGGCGCTTTGGAAAATAGGTTGATCCCCTCTTCTTCAAAGGAAGATGGAAGGAGGATACTGAAGTACTACACATTAGAGATATCAATATTCAAGTTGCTTTAGAAGATATTCCTTACTTACATGGACCTCTAGTACTAAAAGATGATGTTAGATCAGCACTCCAGTCCTAGCCAAGATGGAAAGCTACAGGAACATTTGGAATACTCGCTGAAATAAGGCAAACCTTAAAAGTAAACTCCATCCAGGTTCAAACCAAGATATGCCAACAAATCTAGAGACTGGCACAATGGTCAACAGATGAGATTAATCTACATTTCTATACTCAAAAGAGGAGAGTCAGGGGGCTGGATTAGAAGACCTCCAAGGTCCCTTCCAACTCTGTTATTATTCTGTGATTAATTTGCCCTATGCTGGTGACACTACCCTGATAGCTGAACATGCAAAAAGTCTGCAAGGCTTAGTACTAAAAATCAAATAACACAATGCAAAACAAAATAATGAAAAAGAAGGACCTTATTTTCATTGATGGTAAAACAGAGTGAACAGTTCTCCTTCATCCAGTTAATGCTAACAGCCAATATGGTGTAGAGAGTAATGTGCTAGATCAGGACCAGGATGACCCAGGTTGCAGCCCATCTTAACTGAGGTTCCCTGGGTGATGTTGGACCAGTCATTCTGTAAACCATATTTACGTCACAGGGCAGTTGCCATGAGAACAGAGTAAGGAGTAATCTCCATCAGTGCCAACTTGAATTCCCAGAGGAGAGAGAGAAATCAAATGTAATAAATGAACACATGTGCATTCCTACAATGTTGTCTCTAGGTGAGATGGGTGGCACAGAAATGGAGTGAACAAATAACATCTCTGCAGCCATGAACTACCTTCTTTAAGTTACGCAGAGAGGCAGTTCTGAAAGAATTACCAATTACTGTAAAGACTGTTTCTTCTTCTTCTTCTTCTTCTTCTTCTTCTTCTTCTTCTTCTTCTTCTTCTTCTTCTTCTTCTTCTTCTTCTTCTTCTTCTTCTTCTTCTTCTTCTTCTTCTTCTTCTTCTTCTTCTTCTTCTTCTTCTTCTTCTTCTTCTTCTTCTTCTTCTTCTTCTTCTTCTTCTTCTTCTTCTTCTTCTTCNCTCCTCCTCCTCCTCCTCCTCCTCCTCCCACTTCAGAAAGCAAAGGAAGAACTATTCATAAATAATCCCAAGTATGATCTTAAATATAGGAGCTATTTCATTTGTTTTTCTAACGATTATACGGTAGATTTCATTCTGGAGAGTATGTCTGCATGGTGGCCAAGAGTTGAAACTTATTTTTAAAAGAGGAAAAAATAAAAATGCATTTATTTTCAAATATTTAAAGAACAAAAGGCCTGACTACCTGAAAGATAAAAGAAAAAGAAAAAGAAATATGTGGGAGGGATATAATTCCTTATTTCATTGATTCAATAATTAATTGAATAGGAAACCACGCTCATTAAATCACCTCAAGTAGAAATTGTCAATCTCTTCAAAACTCTAAATATGAATATTTACATTGATACCTCTATTTATCATTATCTAAAATAATTTTACACGATCATATAAAAATATTAAACATAAGTAAAATGTTAAGTTTTAGATTCCCTCCTAGTGTACCCAGCTGGAGATTACATCAAATTATTTATAAACATTAAATTTGCTTCTGGTTACTAACTGTACATCAAATGCTTCCTCCTTAAAGACATTCTCTTTAGTATTTGAGTCCGTATTACGGTGTGACATGCAATACATAAGGAAGGCAATCTTGTTAAATTTAGTCAAACTTCTGCTCTGAATTTATATTGTTAATTTTCCAAGTTTGCTTTCTCAGTTTGATGTTGATGGGTAAAACGTCTCTTTTCCAATCGTTCTGCAAAATTGTCCTTGCGGCCATCAGCATATATCTTCATAAATTGCGATCAGATTTTATATGACTCGATGGCACACAATCAATTAATCAAATGGGTATCTTCCCCAAATTACTGTTTCCAGATGTTTAGGACTTCAGGGTGATTTGTCTCACTGATGCTAATAAATAACCACCACTAAGGAAAGTAAAGAGTCACAATGGGTGGCAACATCTGTTTGATTTCGGCTGCAGAAGTTCGGCTGAACTTTGATCAGTAGTTGAATAAGTGATGTAGAACATGAAAGAGAATAACAAGGTGGGAAGGGACCTTGGGGGTCTTCTAGTGCAACCTCCCCCCTGCTCGAGCAGGAGTAATTAAAAGGATCAAAGTCTGGGAAACAAAAGACATTTGAAGAACGGCTGCGGGACTTGGGTTTGGCTAGTCCAGGAGTTGGCAACCTTGGCTCTTTTATGACTCGTGGACTTCAACTCCCAGAATTCCTGAGCCAGCCATACTGAGGGGAAAGGGAGAGGTTTCCAAGCTGAGCCATGCTGGCTCAGGAATTCTGGGAGTCATGAAGGGGCCAAAGTTTCCCTCATGCTGGCTCAGGAATTCTGGGAGTTGAAGTCCACGAGTCATAAAAGAGCCAAGGTTGCCTACCCCTGGCCTAGGCCGCTTTATGACTGGTGGACTTCAACTCCCAGAATTCCTGAGCCAGCATGACTCAGCTTGGAAACCTCTCCCTTTCCCCTCAGCATGGCTGGCTCAGGAATTCTGGGAGCCAAGATTCACCACCCCTGCTATAGACCAACTCTACATCCGATGGAACTACTGGTTTGTACCTTTAGAGCAGAGGTCTTCAAACTTGGCCCTTTTATGACTTGTGGATTTCAACTCCCAGAATTCCTAAGCCAGCCATGCTGAGGGGAAAGGGAGAGATTTCCAAGCTGAGCCATGCTGGCTCAGGAATTCTGGGAGTTGAAGTCCACCAGTCATAAAAGAGCCAAGGTTGCCTACCCCTGGGCTAGTCTAAGGCGAAGAGGAAACAGGGGTGATATGATAGCAGGATTCCAGTATTTGAGGGGCTGCCACAAAGAAGAGGAGGGGGTCAAACTAGTCTCCAAAGCACCAGAAGGAAGGATGAAAAACAATGGATGGAAACTGATCAGGGAGAGAAGCAACCTGGAATTAAGGAGAAACTTCCTGACAGTGAGGACAATTAACCAGTGGAACAGAAGATGCCTTCAGAAATTGTGGGCGCTCTGTCACTGGAGGTTTTTAAGAAGAGACTGGACAGTCACTTGTCTGAAATGGTACAGGGTCTTCTGCTTGAGCAGGGGGCTGGACTAGAAGACCTCCAAGGTCCCTTTCAGCTCCTATTCTTATTCTTTTCATAATAATAATAATAATAATAATAATAATAATAATAATAATAATAATAATAATAATAATAATAATAATAATAATAATAATAATAATAATAATAATAATAA
>NW_015389745.1:24656-28038 GCF_001527695.2 Protobothrops mucrosquamatus | reverse complement strand
TCTTTCTTTCTTTCTTTCTTTCTTTCTTTCTTTCTTTCTTTCTTTCTTTCTTCCTCTCTCCCTCCCTCCACCTATCTTCCTTTCTTCCTTTCTTCCTCCATCCCTATCTTCATGAATTTCTTCCTCCTTTCATGAATCTATCTATCTATCTATCTATCTATCTATCTATCTATCTATCTATCTATCTATCTATCTATCTATCTTTCTTTCTTTCTTTCTTTCTTTCTTTCTTCCTTCTTTCTTTCTTCCTCCCCCCCTCCCTCCCTCCCTCCCTCCCTCCCTCCCTTCCTTCCTTCCTCCATCCCTCTCTTCATGAATCTTCCTCCCTTCCTCCCTCCCTCTCTCCCTCCCTTCCATGATGGAGCATATCTCTATATATTTTTTATGTCATGAAAGATAAACCAACGAGTGGAAAACCAAAGGCAAACCAAAAAGGAGAAATGGTGAGACAGTAGAAGCCTGAACCAGTATGCAAGTGTATAGTAATCACAATCACATTATTTATTAGTCGATATGTTTCTTTGCTGAACAACACAACTAGGGAGGAGTGCCTCCATTGGTTCAATGAGTTTCTAAATACATAAACAATAAATTAAGACATGCAAACGCTTTGCATAATTCCGTTGAAAGTTCCTGTGTATTTTCATGTCTGGCTTAGTGCCATTTAGTACGTGCTTTTCCTAAAATGCACATTTTGCCAACATGGACGCTGACTGCCAAGCTGAGCACATCTGAGGGAGGGGTGGGGTTGTTAGTATCTTTCCCAATTTCATATAAGGATTTTGAACTCTACAAATCCTGCTGAAAAGATATATAAATTACCAGGATAGCACTTAGAGATCAAAGTATTGAATTTTCAATCTGTCGCACCGTGGATCCACCACGAGTGATTGCGGGCTATTTGTTACCTTTCCTTCCTCGTGTTTTGCAACTGGTTCTCCATTTTTCATTCAAATCAAAGAATTATGCAGCACGAAGGGTGCATGTGGGCCATCAAGTTCAACTTCCTTCAGCAAGAGAAGGACAGGTGGAGAAAAGAAGGGAGTCAAGAAGGGAATCAACTTGGAGTCTCACAAGTAGTTTAAATCAAGCCCCTCTTGAGTTCTGTTGACTTGTATCTAGCACCAATTTAGTGCTGACCATTAACAGAATAACAGAGTTGGGAGGGACCTTGGAGGTTTTCTAGTCCAGCCCCCTGCTCAGGCAGGATACCATATACCATTTCACACAAATAGCAATCCAGCCTCTTCTTAAAAACTTCCAGTGTTGGAGCATACACAGCTTCTGGAGGCAGGTTGTTCCACTGGTTAAACTGTTCTCACTGTCAGGAAATTTCTCCTTAGTTCTAGGTTGCTTCTCTCCTTGATGAGTTTTCATCCGTTGTTTCTTGTCCTGCCTTCAGGCGCTTTGGAGAATAGATTGACTCCCTCTTCTTTGTGGCAGCCCCTGAGATATTGGAAGACTGCTATCATGTCCCCCCTTGTCCTTCTCTTCATTAAACGAGACATACCCAATTCCAGCAACCGTTCCTTATATGTTTTAGCCTCCAGTCCCCTAATCATCTTTGTTGCTCTTCTCTGAACTCTTTCTAGAGTCTCAGCATCTTTTTTACATCGTGGTGACCAAAACTGGATGCTGTATTCCAAGTACGGCCTTACCAAGGCCTTGTAAAGTGGTATTAACCCTTCACGTGATCTTGATTCTATCCCACTGTTAATGCAGCCCAGCACTATGTTGGTCTTTTTGGCAGCTGCAGCACACGGCTGGCTCATATTTAAGTGATTGTCCACTAGGACTCCGAGATCCCTCTCACAGTTACTACTATTGAGCCAGGTACCCCCCTATATTATATCTGTACATTTGGTTTTTCTTGCCTAAATGTAGAACCTTCCTTTTTTCACCCTTGAATTTCAATTTGTTAGATTTAAAATTTAGAACTTCCGATCCAAGGATTCCTCTCAAGTCTACTTAAGCTGAATACGGCCGACCATTTAGAAAAGGAATTTTTCTTCCTCTCCCTGGGAAGAAAATGTTATCTGATGTTTATTTAATGACCGTATCTGCCTGTTCTTATGATATAATTTGCTCTGTAATTGTTGTTTACACAGTAGGTGGTCTTGTAGCTGTTTTATGGCTGCTAGTTAGCTTGAGTAATGTAAGACAAGGAGATGGAGAAACGGATTGATAAATAATAGAGTCGCGTAAAGCTTTCTTTCAAAGAGCCGATTAGGACACAGTTCCCTTGAAACTCAAAATAATTTATCGAATCGGAAGCCAGATGAAACGAAATGACTTCCGATTGGTTGGAACCATTCTGCAGAGGCATAAGGATGGTTCTATCAAATCTATTTACCATTACTATTAATAGCACCAACAGTGACTGGCACCTTAGGCACCACTCCAAGGCAATCGGAGTACCACTTGAACACCATCGGCATTGACAAATTCACCAGCGGTTAATTGCAAAAAGGCAGCTTTACTTGGAACAGCTTACATCAGGGGTGTCAAACTCAATTTCATTGAGGGCCGCATCAGCATTGCGGTTGCCCTCAGGGGGGCAGGTGGGGGTGGCCAAGGTGGGTGTGGCCTACTGGGTGGGCGTGGATGGAATGGGTGTGGCCTACTGGGTGTGGGCATGGCCAGTTCTACATTGTTCACGTCAAGGGTGCCTGTGGGGGCCTGGGCAGAAGTGGGACAGATCTAAGGGTCTCTGGCAGAAGGGGGTGGGACCAGGGCAAGCGCCAAGGCATGGTCCATTTCTTCATTCCTCACAAAGGGTGACACCTCCCCAACATGCACCCAAGGGGCGGGCCAATGCAGCAGGGGCTGGTTCCTCGCTGTTTCTGGATGGCCTTGTGCAGCTAAGACTGAATGCGTTTCAGCATAGATGGCCACCACAAAATTGTACATTGGCTCCCGGCTAGCCTGGGCCAGGGCCAAGGCAGAGGGGGCCGTTCCCTCACTGTTTCCAGGATGGCTTTGCGGGCCACATGAAACCACTTCACGGGCTGCATCTGGCCCCTGGGTCTTGTGTTTCACATGTCTGGCTTACATCCTACAACGATACTTCTAATGCTACTTCTGCCTAGCCTAGGTCCTTTGGAAGGACTTAATAGACAGGAAAAAAATGTCAAATCCAGAATAACAGAGTTAGAAGGGATCTTGGAGGTAACAGATCAACATAATTGGAAGGCACCTTGGAGATCTTCTAGTCCAACCCCCTGCTTAGGCAGGAAACCCTATACCATTTCAGTCAAGTGGTTGTCCAATCTCTTCTTAAAACTTTCCAGTGTTGGTGTCAATTCTACAACAAACCTGACTGCAACCATTTTGCTCATTCTAGGCTGCCACAAGAATGGGAGGGGGTGTGGAGGAATTCTAC
>NW_015389745.1:20392-24034 GCF_001527695.2 Protobothrops mucrosquamatus | reverse complement strand
TTCTAGGTTGTCACTATTGTGATTCCGTGCCAGCCTGTGATCCCGGTAGTTGAGCCTGGGAAATCAGAGGAGGAGGAGGAGGAGGAGGGGCCTGGAGAGCCATCAGAGTTGGAGGGAGGCTCTGCTGAGCTGCAGGACTTACAAACTAATGAAGAGGTTGGTCCTTCCACTCGTAATCAAGCTGAGAGCCAGCTGTGCTGGGAAGCTGAGCCGGACTTGGAGGAAGCACAGCTGGAAGATCTCAGAGATGCTCGTAAATGTAGACAGGTCACACGAGTAGGACAGAGGGAAGCAATAGGGTGAAGGCTGGGACAGAACAGCCACATAGAACAGAGGGAGGAGGGGCTTGGCCAGGTGCTCCACTAGTCAAAATAATCTTCTGTCCCATGGGAACCAAGGTCATCTACTGCTCCCGTGATCAGGGACTGGGCATTGTATAAGAAAGCCCGCCAAATGAATCTATTGGGGAATGTAGCGATAGCATAGTTATGTGGATGAGACATTATACTTTGTAACTGGGAACTTTTTAGTGGGACTTTCAGACTTGGTTTCACTTTTGATCATGCTGATACTTTTGTAACTAATAAACATGTTCTTTGAGGAATTTTCAACCCTCAGAGTTCTGCTTTATTTGTCTCTCTCTGTCGGAACCATGGACTCTTCTATTTTGAGAACGTAGCTGATTGCATAGTTTTGGGGTGGGAAGTTCAATTTTGTATTATCGTCTCTCTTTGAAGGGAATTTCAGACTTGGTTTCACTTTTCACCGTACCGATATTATGTAAACAATAAACATGTTCTTTGAGGAAATTTCAAGCCTCAGAGTTCTGATTTGTTTGGTCTTGTCTTTCAGAATTTTGACAGTTGGAGCATTCACAACTTCTGGAGGCAAGTCGTTCCACTGATTAATTGTTCTAACTGTCAGCAAATTTCTTCTTCGTTCTAGGTTGCTTCTTTCCTTGATTAACTTCCATCTGTTGCTTGTTGTCCTGCCTTCAGGGGCTTTGGAAAATAGGTTGACTCTCTCCTCTGTTTTACGGCAACCTCACAAATATTGGAACACTGCTATCAATCCCATGGCAAGTCAACCAGATGTTCCAGTCTGAACATCTGGTTGATGGTGTGATGAACCCTATATATTTAATGTATAATATCAAATCATATATTATTTTATTACCTTATTTAATAGCATTATACATTTATAAAATAACTGTTATGATGAGGTTTAGTATTACCGACAAAATGCTTCCTCTGTAAAAAATATCATGTGTAATAATAATAATAATAATAATAATAATAATAATAATAATAATAATAATAGTAATAGTAATAATAAAGTTGGAAGGGACCTTTGAGGTCATCTAGTCCAACCCCCTGCTCAGGCAGGAAACCCTATACCATTTCAGACAAATGGCTGTCCAGTCTCTTCTTAAAAATTTCCAGCGTTGGAGCATTCACCGCTTCTGGAGGCAGGTTGTTCCACTGGTTAATTGTTCTCACCATCAGGAAGTTTCTCCTTAGTTCTTGGTTGCTTCTCTCCTTGATGAGTTTCCATCTGTTGCTTCTTGTCCTGCCTTCAGGCGCTTTGGAGAATAGCTTGACTCCCTCTTCTTTGGGGCAGCCCCTGAGATACTAGAAGACTCTATCATTTCCCCCCTCGTCCTTCTCTTCATTAAACTAGACGTACCCAATTCCAGCAACCGTTCCTTATACGTTTTAGCCTCCAGTCCCCTGATCATCTTTGTTGCTCTTCTCTGAACTCTTTCTAGAGTCTCAACGTATTTTTTACATTGTGGTGAAAAGATAGTGTTGAAAAAGTGTTGAAAATGAGCAGGTTGAGCCGTTGTGAGATTTCTGAACAAAAATATATCAAATCTTGGCTCAAAACAGATCAGATGTAATTCTGGTTGAAAAGAAGAAAGTGTGGATAATGGATGTAGCTCAAACCAGGGGGGTAGTAGAATAGAAGACAAAGAATTAAGAGAAGCTCAGAAAGTTATTAAGCTCCAAACAATTGAAGTTGAAAGATTATGGCATAAACCAGCTGGTGGCTACTGGGATTTCATATTTTTTGTGCGTATTGTAATAATAACGATATTACCTGGGCTTACTGGGGTATGCTCATCACTGTCTGTGGCTCTGTATTCTGTATTTTCCAGGTTTTCTTCAAGGGCAATCTCTTGCAAAGCACATTGCAGTAGTCAAGCCCTGAGGCATCCAGGGCATGAATAGAATAGAATAGAATAGAACAGAACAGAATAGAATAGAATAGAATAGAATAGAATAGAATAGAATAGAATAGAATAGAATAGAATAGAATAGAGCTGGAAGGGACCTTGGAGGTCTTCTAGTCCAGCCCCTGCTCAAGCAGGAGAACCTATACCATCTCAGACAGGTCCAGTCTCTTCTTGAAAATCTCCAGTGATAGAGCAGCCATGATTTCTGGAGGCAAGCTGTTCCACTGGTTGATTGTCCTCACTGTCAGGAAGTTTCTCCTTAATTCCAAGTTGCTTCTCACTTTGATCAGTTTTCAACCATTGTTTCTCGTCCTTCCCTCTGGTACTCTGGTGAACAACCTGAACCCTTCTGCCTTGTGGAAGCCCCTCAGATACTGGAACACTGCTATCATGTCTCCCCTATTTCTTCTTTTCTTTAGACTAGCCAAACCCAAGTCCCATAGCCGTTCTTCATATGTTTTAGTCTCCAGGCCTTGGATCATCTTATTTGCTCTTCTCTGAATTTTTTCCAAACTCTCAACATCTTTTTTGTGATATGATGACCAAAATTGGCTGCAGTATTCCAGGTCTTACTAGGGCTTTATAAAGCGGTACTAATACCTCACGTGATCTTGATTCTATGCCTCTGTTTATACAACCCAGGATTGTATTAGCTTTTTTGGTTGTTGCTGCACACTGCTGGCTCATGGTTAAGTGATCGTCCACTCAGACTCTAAGTAACTATCTGAAAGGGCCCTGCCCTAGGAAAAAGTCTTTCTAACCATAGCTGCTACCTGCTTACTAAGCAAGAGTGTTGAGTCCAGGAAGACCAAACCCCCCCCCCCCTCCAAATTGCGTGTCATCCTTGAATGGGGAAGTGCAACCCCATCCAAGATCAAAGTTGGAATATCCCTACATCTGGACAGTCCGAACACCGATAACCATTTGGAAACTCTATTTATGTAATTGGTTAATATGTCCACCTATCCCTGGTCAGCCAATAAATTTTATAAACCACACGGGCACAATGTAGAATTAGAAAAATGGCAAAACCTGTGGGAAAGAAACTATAAAATAACAAGGGCACCCACTCATAAAGAAAAAAATATATAAAATGTTTTACAGATGGCATTTACCACGTGCAAGATTAGCAAAAATGTTTTAAAACATGTCTAGTAATTGTTGGAAATGTCTAGAAATTGTTGGAAAACTCACTGAAACAAAGGAAGAGTTTATTTGCACATTCCTAATAGGCAGTAGAAGATGATAGATAGATAGATAGATAGATAGATAGATAGATAGATAGATAGATAGATAGATAGATAGATAGATAGATAATACCTGAGAGGTGGGAGAGAGAGGGGGAGAGAGAGAGAGAGAGAGAGAGAGAGAGAGAGAGAGAGAGAGAGAGAGAGAGAGAGAGATAA
>NW_015389745.1:12075-19846 GCF_001527695.2 Protobothrops mucrosquamatus | reverse complement strand
AGATAGATAGATAGATAGATAGATAGATAGATAGATAGATAGATAGATAGATAGATAGATAGATAGATAGATAGATAGATAATACCTGAGAGGTGGGAGAGAGAGAAAGAGAGAAAGAAAGAGAAAGATAAGAGAGAGATAAGAAAGATGATAGATAGACAGACAGACAGACAGACAGACAGACAGACAGACAGATAATACCTGAGAAATGGGAGAGAGAGAAAGAGAGAGAGAAATAGGGGAGAGAAGGAACCAGGGAGGAAGGGAGGGAGGGAGGGGAGAGAAAAAAAAAAAAAAAAGAGAGAGAGAGAGAGAGAGAGAGAGAGAGAGAGAGAGAGAGAGAGAGAGAGAGAGAGAGAGAGAGAGAGAGAGAGATGAGATTTCCCTGTCTAGATTAAAGGTAACAAATATCCGAGGAATACTGAGCTGCTTTCACACACTTGCATAAGAAGCCTGAATGTTGAAAACTGCTTCTGTAAACGGCCATCACGTTCAGTAATAACAGGCTCACCTTTTCACTCTTTTATGGGATCCATTTCTTTCCTTTACAAACTATGAGAAAGCTTTGTTATTTCACAATAAATTTCTGAGGTGGGCGCTGTGCTTTATAGCTACTCTGGTCAAAATTACAGGTTATGCAACAAACTGTAAACTGTCATCTTATGAAATCACAAAAATAGACCATTTCCTATCGAACATTTTCTTCTCCACAGTACACAGATTGTCAGGTTTTAAGTTCTCCTCAGAAGTTGAACCGTGAATATTGGCTCTCTCGAACCGTTAGCATCAACTATGAAACTGGTGCTTTATGGATTGTTTTATATATATATATATAAATGTGATGGCATTTTAGTGTTTTATTTATTTGTATCTTATCTTTATTATTTTTACAAATAACTCAAGACGGCAAACATCTCCAACATAAACTTTCCTCCTCCTACTTTCCTCACAACAACAATCCTGTGAGGTGTGTTGGGCTGAGAATGACTGCCCCAAAGTCACCCAGCCCGCTTTTGTAACTAAGGCAGGACGAGAAATCGCAGTCTCCTGATAATTGGTCCAAAGTCACCTTACTGGCTTTGGTGCCTGAGGCAGGACTAGAACTCACCATCTCCTGGTGATTGGCCCAGAGTCACCTCACTGGCTTTGGTGCCTGAGGCAGGACTAGAACTCACCATCTCCTGGTGATTGGCCCAGAGTCACCTCACTGGCTTTGGTGCCTGAGGCAGGACTAGAACTCACCATCTCCTGGTGATTGGTCCAAAGTCACCTTACTGGCTTTGGTGCCTGAGGCAGGACTAGAACTCACCATCTCCTGGTGATTGGCCCAGAGTCACCTCACTGGCTTTGGTGCCTGAGGCAGGATGAGAACTCACCATCTCCTGGTGATTGGGCCAAAGTCACCTCACTGGCTTTGGTGCCTGAGGCAGGACTAGAACTCACCATCTCCTGGTGATTGGCCCAGAGTCACCTCACTGGCTTTGGTGCCTAATGCAGGACTAGAACTCACCATCTCCTGGTGATTGGCCCAAAGCCACCTCACTGGCTTTGGTGCCTGAGGCAGGACTAGAACTCACCATCTCCTGGTGATTGGCCCAAAGCCACCTCACTGGCTTTGGTGCCTGAGGCAGGATGAGAACTCACCATCTCCTGGTGATTGGGCCAAAGTCACCTCACCGGCTTTGGTGCCTGAAGCAGGGACTAGAATTCACCATCTCCTGGTGATTGGTCCAGAGTCACCTCACTGGCTTTGGTGCCTGAGGCAAGACTAGAACTCACCATCTCCTGGTGATTGGCTGAAAGTCACCCAGCCAGTTTCCATGCCTATGGTGGAAATGGAACTCACAGTCTCCTGGTGATTGGTCCAAAGTCACCAAGCCAGCTTTTGTACCCAAGGCAGGACTAGAACCCACAATCTCCTGGCAATTGGTTGCAGAGTTGAAGAAAGATTTGTGCACTTCTCTGAGTCACCCAGCCAGCTTTTATATTCTAGTAAGGATTCTGTTGCTAAAGTTGATGGTTCCTTATACTTCCCCTAATGTCTGTCCATTCATTACCAATATACAAACCAGCCATTGATAGACTTTCTGATCATTTAATTCTCTTCCTGACCTCCTTTCTTCAAGTTTTCAGGAACCTGGAATACATTTCCAAAAAGAAGATGGCAAAAATCTTTGGATGAACAAACTCCCTAAAAGTGTCTTTCAATCCTGTTCTTTCTATGATCGTGACTCCATGTCATGCCTCCGTCGGAGCCTGAATCTGCTGAGGAAAATGAGCTGGAACGGGACCCTATGGAGGTCGAGGGAGAGGTGTCTGTGGCTTCAGAGGAATGTGAGGAAGAGCAGGCTGAGGCAGTCCAGGGCCTTTCAGGATTGGGACAGGATGAGCAGGAGAGACAGAGTTCAGGCGATGAGAAAGGGCCACCCCCTCCCGATCCTAGAGCACAGAGAGTGGAGAGAAGGAGGGAACAACGCAGGCAGGCTCAACTACTCGGGAGGAGAGCATCCCACCCCTCTCCACAAGGCACACCTGGAGAGTGAGACTTAAGGAGACGCTGTGGGGAGAGGCATTTGTCGGGAACAAACGCTGATTCCTTGGAGTTTTGTGTGTGTTGTTGCTGATCTCTTGTGACTTCTGCTTGGAAACTCTGACCATTGGACTGACTGACAATGTTGCTTGGATGTTCAAAGACCTCTGATTGTATTTTGGCTTCTCTTCTGAAACTGCTCAGGCAAGCTTGTATTTCCACAGACTCGTTAGATTTTGGATGTATGTGTCATTCCTTGTTATCTCCGTGGCCTTGAGTAAATTCCTTTCCTAATCAAACTGTATCTGAAACTACTGGCAGCCAGAGGTGGCTGAAGGTGTGTGTGTCTTCCTTTGTTTGGAGGCTTGTCAGAAATGTGGGAGCATTTGGGGAAAATTTGGAGCAATTAAAGGGCGGTTTGAATTGCCAGCTGACTGCATTGCCTCAGTGCTGTGCACTGGGTCATCACACTCCAAGAGCTTTTCACTTGATCTAATCTCAAACTGAGTTATAATGTTTTGCTATCAAATTTGCATCTTTTTTAAAAAAAATCATTTTGAGATGATGGTTCATCTCATTGCTCAGTATCCCGGAAATGTTTCCATTCACTGTTCAATCCTTCTCCTCTTTCTTATCTCTCCTTTTATAATGATGCTTTGAATGTAATATAATTTATACTCTATTTTTTCCCCAAAGATGAATACTTCCATTGTTGCTTGATCATCCTTTCTATTGGCTGGTGAAATTCGACATACAGTAAAATGGACAATGGCAAGCAATTTATTTATTCCCTTTTTCCTCCCAAGAGTTTCCCTTGGAAACATGTCTTCTCCTACATGGCCTAGCAAATCATACAAAGAAGATGCTTTATTGTAAGTCAAGTCCTTCAATTACGCTTCTGCTAAATATAACGTGGCGATTTGTAGTGTGGTACGCTGTACGCCATATGTTACAAAAATGCAGGCATGTTGCACACAGTCAGACCAATTGCCACCTCCCATCAGCCCCAGCAAAAATGACTTGGTGTGAAGGAAGACAATAACTTTAGCAGCAAGGAGAAAAGACTTCAAAAAAAAAATCCCCCTCAGTTTAAAAGTTTAACAAAGGAAAGTGAAAAAAAAAATGGGTTAATATAAAATAGAAAAGGGAAAAAAAAGGATAACATCAACCTGGGTAGATAATGATAAACTGTGCTCGGAGGTCAGAGAGGAGATTAATTCTACCGCAGGTAGGAAGACAATCTCAACCTTGTATAAGATCGTGAAGAATAAGGACGTTTCAATGTCTGAAAAGATCAGAAATCTTAGAAAAATGTTTGGTCTAGTCCAGGGGTCCCCAACCCCCAGTCTGTGGGCCGGGACTGGGCCGCGGCATGCCAGCAACTGGTCCGCACAAACAAGCAAAACCCCATTCATGAGATGCAGGCAGCACACAAAACCACACAACCTCCAATCTACGGAAAAACCTCTCTCCATGGAACCAGTCCCTGGTGCCCAAAAGGTTGGGGGCCTCTGATTAATAATAATAATAATAATAATAATAATAATAATAATAATAATAATAATAATAATAATAATAATAATAATAATAATAATAATAATAAAAAGTTGGAAGGGACCTTGGAGGTCATCAAGTCCAACCCCCTGCTCAGGCAGGAAACCCTATACCATTTCGGACAAATGGCTGTCCAGTCTCTTCTTAAAAACTTCCAGTGTTGGAGCATTCACCGCTTCTGGAGGCAGGTTGTTCCACTGGTTAATTGTTTTAACTGTCAGGAAGTTTCTCCTTAGTTCCAGGTTGCTTCTCTCTTTGGTTAGTTTCCATCCGTTGCTTCTTGTCCTGCCTTCAGGCGCCTTGGAGAATAGCTTGACTCCCTCTTCTTTGGGGCAACCCCTGAGATATTGGAAGACTGCTATCATGTCCCTCCTCGTCCTTATCTTCATTAAACTAGACATACCCAATTCCAATTTGTTCCTTATATGTTTTAGCCTCCAATCTCCTAATCATCTTTGTTGCTCTTCTCTGCACTCTTTCTAGAGTCTCAACATCTTTTTTACATTGTGGTGATCAAACTGGATGCAGTATTCCAAGTGTGGCCTTACCAAGGCGTTGTAAAGTGGTATTAACACTTCACATGATCTTTATTCTGTCCCTCTGTTAATGCAGCCTAGCACTGTGTTGGCTTTTTTGGCAGCTGCAGCCCACGGCTGGCTCCTATTTAAGGGATTGTCCACCAGGACTCCGAGATCCCTCTCACATTTACTACTATTGAGCAAGGTACCACTTACACTATACCTTACATTTGGTTTTTCTTGCCTAAATGTAGAACCTTACTTTTTTCACCATTGAATCTAGTCATAATATATGACAGTAAAAGGAATCTGTGTCTGGATTTCACTCTGCTAGTCATTGCCGACTCTAGAGAGCGGTGTGCATCTCCGTTTCAAGGCAATTGAGCCGGTGCTGACCGTAGACATTTCCACTGTCATGCAGCCATCATGATACCATGGAGCATTGTTATCTTCTCACCGAAGTGGTACCTATTTATCTACTCGCATTTGCATAATTTCAAACTGCTAGTCCCAAGGGTGCTCTTTTCAAGAGGCAACTGGACTTTCTTCGAAGACGTTTCTTCAGCTCTGACTGGATGGGTGAGGAATGGAAAGATTTATACTCCTTGTAGACAGCTGGTCATTTGCATTCTTTTAGAGAGTCGTTGAGGCCACTTGGAGGTTGACCTGTGTCCTCAGGGTCACCTGAGTGGTGCAAATGGGTGTGGAGCCTTCTTGGGACTGCTGTGTTGTAGACTGGAGATAGATGATGTTGTGTCCCTCCCCCTCCCCATGATATCCTTCCCCATGATACATAGCATAATGTGTGTTGTGTATGTGTACACTTTGAGAGCAAGGGACTAAATTTCATTTTTAATGTGTGCCATTAAACATCAACAATGTGATAACAATAAAGGGGAATATTTGTAGATCAGGGTAGAAACGAGGGTGTCAAGGCTGCGTCTGAGCATGGCTACAGCTATTTTCCTGCTCATTCTGGGTTGCCACGTAGAACGGAGGGAGGGGGCTGCCCAGGTGCTTCTCTATTCATAACAATCTTATGTCCTGTGGGAACCAAGGTCATCAGTTGCTCCCAAGCCTGCAGCCTGGGTGTTGTAGAAAAAAACCTGCCAAATGACTGCATTGGGGAACATAGTTACTTGCATAGTTTTATAGGTGGGATTTCTAACTTTGTATTGGGGAATTGTTATGTGTGTATCCAGACTTGGTTTCACTCTTGACCATGCCAATACTTTGTAACTAATAAACATGTTCTTTGAGGAATTTGTAAGCCTCGGAGTTCTGCTTTATTCATCTCTGTCTGTCGAAACCATGACAGAGGGTCCTTGGTGCTCTCTTAGCTTGGCTGTTTTTCTTGCAGACGTTTCACTACCCAACTAGGTTACATCGTCAGTGTTAGAACAGAGTGGGATTTGATACAGTTCCAAGGAGTTCCAAGGAGAGGGACGAGGAGGAGGAGGAGGAGGAGGAGGAGGAGGAGGAGGAGGNAAGAAGAAGAAGAAGAAGAAGAAGAAGAAGAAGAAGAAGAAGAAGAAGAAGAAGAAGAAGAAGAAGAAGAAGAAGAAGAAGAAGAAGAAGAAGAAGAAGAAGAAGAAGAAGAAGAAGAAGAAGAAGAAGAAGAAGAAGAAGAAGAAGAAGAAGAAGAAGAATAATAATAATAATAATAATAATAATAATTGTGGGGCCCTAGCACTGATGATGTTATCTAGTTTGGGTAATTAAATGTCTGCAAGAAAACAACCAGGCTCAGAGAGCACCAAGGACATATCGAGGTGATATTAGTTCCCCAAATTTTCCTTTTCATTGACACCAAAAGCTTTTGCAGTCCAACTTGGAAGAAATCTGTTTTTCTGATCATTTCAGAGAAAAGTTATTGCTTTTTTTAATTTTCGATTTTCATTTTGAATTGCTAAATGCTCAAAGATCATTGCTTCACGTGGACATTTAGCTACAATTAAACATAGCTAACATTATTGCTCTCCAGTCACATATTCATTTTTTCACCTTATTACACCTTATTAAAAATTGCACTTTAGTAACAATCACTGGAGGTATCTAGAAACTTAACTCAAGGCTTTTGAGGCCACGCAGAAGTCTTGAAACCTGGGCTATGGGCATTTTCAGCAGAGAAACCTGGTTGAATGGTTGATAACTCTTAACCGGGTCCATCCAAACTCAGCAGCCTGCTACACTACCTGTTAACTTATTCATTTTTCTCTAACTTGGCCTATTGCACAAACCTAGCTTATGTAATTAGCTATTGACAATGCAAACCCTGTAAGAATCAGTCTCAAAGCCAACCTGGTTAATGGTTAACAGTCTGCCCAAGAAACCAGGAGACGGTGAATTCTAGTCATGCCTTAGGCATGGAAATTAGATGGATGACTTTAGGTCAGTGGTTCTCAACATTTTTAATGTTGCGACCCCCAACCAGTCGTAAGTCGAGGACTAAACTGGTTGTAAGTCGAGGACTAAACTGGTCGTAAGTCGAGGACTACCCAACCGGTCGTAAGTCGAGGACTTTCCCTGCCCGGGAGCACCGCGCATGCGTGGTTCCGCCCCCTGCACCGGCCGAGGCGTAGCTGGCAAGCGGCAGAGACGGAGCAGGCCGACCACCAGCTGGCCCAGCTCAAGGGAGGTAAGGCACCCGCCAGAAAAGGGGAAAAAAATGGCGGACAGCCTTGCTTGGCGACCCCCGTGAAATGGTCGATCGACCCCAAATGGGGTCGCGACCCATAGGTTGAGAACCGCTGCTTTAGGTCATTCAACAGGAGATAGTCAGTTCTAGTCCTGCCTTAGGCATGAAAGCCAGCAGGGTGACTTTGTGCTAATCACCAGGAGACTGTGAATTCTAGTTCCACTTTAGTCATGAAAGCCAGCTGTGTGACTTTAGGCCAATGACCAGGAGATAGTGAATTCTAGTTCAGCTTTAGGCATGAAAGCCAGCTGGATGACTTTATTTATTTATTATTTATTTATTTATTTTATTTATTTATTTAATTTAATTTATATGCCGCCCTTCTCCCGGCGGGACTCAGGGCGGCGCACAACATATTTAAAACCAAAGCATATATACAATCCCCCCCTTAAAACCGAATTAAACCAAATTTAAAGTTGTGTCTTCCAAATTCCTAAAAAACCCAGTATAAAATCCACCCTAGGTCAGGTC
>NW_015389745.1:0-8784 GCF_001527695.2 Protobothrops mucrosquamatus | reverse complement strand
CCCCTAAAAATTTATTAAAACACCCCTGTAAAAACATTCTTAACTTAAATAATTTGGATAATTTTTTGTCCGTGACCGCTGCATGCCACCTCTCGGGGTTCCACACCCCATCCTCGAGGTAGGCCCCCGAGATGTTCCTGGGCCAGGCCTGCACGAGGGGTGAATCGCGCAGGGCCAACAGGGCCGTCTTCGTGTACATAGTCCGAGCAAGGGAGTCCGTGGCATAGAGGGAGGGGTGATGTTCAGTCCCCTTAGGTCTTTCAGAACCAGGCCAAACGGAGACACCAACAGGCCGCAAGATATCCTCTAGGCCGGGGCGGGCCAAGTCCAAGTCCAGGCCCAAACCCAGGCCCTTGCCCTTGCCCGGCCAAGGCCGCTGGAAAGGCCATAGGGATCGTCAAGGCTGCTGGGGAGGCTCTGAAAGGCCTCCAGTTGAAATCAAAACGGCCAAAAAGGCCCTCGGATAGTCCAAACAAGCCACTCAGCCATCGCGACCACCAGGGCTGCCACCACCGGGGGGCCGTCGAGGCTGCCCGAAGAACCCTCCGAAGGTCCCAGGCCGCCGGGGAGGCTAAAAACCATCGTCGGGGGGGCGCCTGTGGGGGCCGTCGAAGCCACCGAGGAGGCCACCGAGTCCACGCGGGCCTCCAGAGATCGTCAGGGAGGCCCTCCAGGTCGTCCAGGACATCTCCGAGTCCGGAAGGGGCCGAGGGGGGCAGCCAAAAAAGCCCCCACGGTCAAAGCGGGCGCCCAGGGGAAGCCGTCCGGGCCGCCCAGGCCGCCATCCCAGAGGAAGCCGCCCAGGCCGCCACGAGGAAAAGTCATCCGGGCCGCCCAGGAGCCATCCGTGCCATCTCCCACGAGGAGAAGCCATACGAGCCGCCCAGGCCGCTGCCTCCCCCACGAGCATCTCCGCAGCCAGATGGTCCGGGCCGAGCGATTCGGGCCGAGCTGTCCGCCCCAAGGGCCACCGGAAAAGCCACCCACAAACCACCAACGGGACCGCCGAGGACGGAAGGCCGGGGAAGCCGAGGAGGCCGAAAAAAATGGTAACCAGTCGGCTCCACGTCCCCCGCGCCCCCATGCGTCCCGTATCCAGTCCAGGGGGGCTTACCGGGAGGGGGGAGTCTCCGGACCTTTCAGGGAGCTTTCCAAGCTTTCCAAGCTCCCCCTTTAGCCCCTTTAGCCCCTTTAGCCCCTTTAGACCAATCACCAGGAGACCGTGAATTCTAGTCCTACTTTAGTCACGAAAGCCAGCTGTGTGACTTTAGATCAATGACCAGGAGATAGTAAATTCTAGTTTAGCTTTAGGCATGAAAGCCAGCAGGGTGACTTTGTGCTAATCACCAGGAGACAGTGAGTTCTAGTCCCGCTTTAGTCACGAAAGCCAGCTGTGTGACTTTAGGCCAATGACCAGGAGATAGTGAATTCTAGTTCAACAATAGGCAGGAAAGCCAGCTGGATGACTTTGGGCCAATCACCAGGAGACCGTGAGTTCCAGTCCCACCTTAGACATGAAAGCAGGCTGGGCTAATCCCTCTCTTCTCTCAGTCGAACCCACCCCACAGGGCTGTTTTTGTGTGGAAAAGAGGAGAAGGAGAAAAGGCATGCTCACCCCTATGAGTTACTTACAATATAGTTAATACAGGATAAATTCTGACAGCTAGATGATGATCGCTGTCTAGTCAGCTGGCTGGCTGGCCCAAACGAAAGCACATTGGGCACTTTTTCATTGCTTATATCATTCCTGAAGGGGGAAAAATTGTCAGAGAACCACCATGACACCCTCCCACCTAACTTCCAATCCTCTTCCCCAGTTTCCACCAACCATTCTTCCCCCCCCCCCCAAAAAAAAAAAACCTGGGAAAAATGAAATATATAGAAACGGTTAAAACCAGGCGCAAACCAGGTGCTTTGTAGTGCTTTCTCCAAACTTCTGCCTTGTCTTACTTTAAGGCCATCGCCCTTTATAGCTAGATGAATGTTTGCGCTCAGCCATCTGTCAGCACCAAATAATCAACGATGTTAATCCCCAGTGATGGATGTGCCCTATGGATGCATAGAAGGATACCTCTGGGGTCATTCGTCACCGTTCCCTTTGAGGAACGGGGAATTTATAACACGGCCCAGCCTCTCTGGGATCCAGCCGAAATGTTTGATGGACACCACCAAGATCCATTCTGCTCTTTCAATGGGATGACAGTGGCAATGGTAATTATGGAATGGACTAATCATTCAGTGAAATAATAATAGCAATAAAAAAGGACCCTCAAATTGCTCTCACCTTTTGTCACTGTACATTCAGCTGGAGTTGGGACTTTTCTGTGGAGGTGGGACGAACAGAACCAAAATGAACATAATAAAAATGATTATTTTATTCATTCTTTTTTTGAAGTGTTAAAAACTCCTTGGTTATCTCCTTTACTTTCCCCTTTTATTGGCATTATTATTATTATTAATCATCGCACAGTCAGCCAGATGTTCAGACTGGATTTGGCATTTTTGTCTACCTATTGAGTCTATTATTACTATTATTATTATTATTATTATTATTATTATTATTATTATTATTATTATTGTTGTTGTTGTTGTTGTTGTTGTTGTTGTTGTTGTTATTATTATTGATCATTGCACAGTCAGCCAGATGTTCAGAATGGATTTGGCATTTTTGTCTACCTATTGAGTCTATTACTATTACTATTACTATTATTATTATTGTTGTTGTTGTTATTGTTATTGTTACTGTTACTGTTACTGTTACTGTTACTGTTATTATTATTGATCATTGCACAGTCAGCCAGATGTTCAGACTGGATTTGGCATTTTTGTCTACCTATTGAGTCTATTACTATTACTATTACTATTATTATTATTATTATTGTTGTTTTTATTGTTATTGTTACTGTTACTGTTACTGTTACTGTTACTGTTACTGTTATTATTATTGATCATTGCACAGTCAGCCAGATGTTCAGACTGGATTTGGCATTTTTGTCTACCTATCGAGTCCTTACCCAGGACCTGGGATAGGCAGATGTGGATGTTTGATGGTATTACAGATCTCGTCACAGGATGGAAGCAGTTCCTAGTAAGGCTGCCTTTTGCAATTGACTAATGGTGAATTTGTCAATGCCATCATTATTTAATAATAATAATAATAATAATAATAATAATAATAATAATAATAATAATAATACCTAGTAGCGTGTCAGTCGGTCTACAAGTCTGACCTAAACCGTAAAACAGATGGATAGCTCAGGAATGGGTCCTGGACCCTATCCGTCTACACCTACAAACTACCATAATGTCTATAGCAGCGTCCTACCTTCGTCAAGGTAGTAGGGCCGCCTTTTGTAATTGACTAATAGCGAATTTGTCAATGCCAATGGTGTTCAAGTGGTGCTCTAGTTATTTTGGGATTGCACCCAAGGTGCCTATTACTATTGGTACCACCCTTGCTTGCCTTTGCCACAGTCTTTCTATTTCTATTTGTAGGTCTTTGTATGTTGTTATATTCTCCAGTTCTTTCTCGTCTATTTTACTGTCTGCAGGCATCGCCACGTCCACTATCCAGACTTTTTTGTCTTTCTTATCGACAATTGATAAGTCTGGGGAGTTATGTTGCAGATGCTTGTCTGTTTGAATTCTAAGGTCCCAGAACAATTTAACATTTACATTTTCTATGACTTTCTCTATTTTATGATCCCACCAGTTCTTGCTTGCAGGCAAATTATATCTCTTGCAGATCTTCCAGTGGACCATTGTTGCTACTTTGTTCCTGCTTGTAGTCAGTCTGTGTGATCTTCTTGCAGCAGCTTACCAGGTGGTCCACTGTTTCTTCAGATTATTGTTGTTGTTGTTGTTGTTGTTGTTATTATTATTATTATTATTATTATTATTATTATTATTATTATTATGTAGTAGTAGTAGCAGCAGCAGCAGCAGCAGCAGCAGCAGCAGCAGCAGCAGCAGCAGTAGTTCTTGACTTTCAACAGTTCATTAGAGACCATTCAAAGTTACAACAGCAGTGAAAAACATGACTTATGTTTTTCACACTTACGACGGTTGCTGGATGCCCATGGTCACGTGATCAAAATTCAGATACATGGAAACTTACTTGTATTTATGATGGTTGCAGTGTCCCAGGGTCATGTGATCACCTTTTGTGAGCTGACAAGCAAAGTCAAAGGGAAAGCCAGATTCACTTACCAACTGAGTTACTGATTTAACAACTGCTGTGATCCACTTAAGAACTGTATTTTCTCTCTTGGCCCATAAAGTATTCAATTCAATTCAGTTCAAGACAATGTAACACAGGGCAGCGAATGAAATTCCTGCTAACATTGTCTAGAGCAGAAAGACAAATTACTAACTCTTATTTCCACGTCTGCAGAAATCTTAACCCGGTTAACAGAAAAAGGAAGTTGTTGTTTTCTTTTCCAAAGCTGACATAGCTGTCAGTTCTTTAGCTGAAGTTGGCCTACATTTGCATCAAGTTCTTCCCAAGAATCTCTAGGATGTCGTAAAGTATCATTGTGGTAGATTTATTTAATTTTCATTTATTTGCTTATTTGTATCCTGCCTTTATTATTTTTTGTAAATAACTCAAGGCATCAAACATACCTAATATGGTATGTTCCTCCTGCTCTTTTCCCCACAACCACCCTGTGAGGTGGGTTGGGCTGGCCCAAACTGGCTTTCATGCCTAAGGCTTGACTAGAACTCACCGTCTCCTGGTGATTGATCCAAAGTCAGCCAGCAACTTTCATGCCTAAGGTGGGACTAGAACTCACCGTCTGATGATGATTGGTCCAGAGTCACCCAGCTGGCTTTCATGCCTGAGGCGGGACTAGAACTCACTATCTGATGATGATTGGTCCAGAGTCACCCAGCTGGCTTTCATGCCTAAGGCGGGACTAGAACGCACTGTCTGATGATGATTGGTCCAGAGTCACCCAGCTGGCTTTTGTGCCTAAGATGGAACTATAATTCACAGTCTTCTGGCAATGGATCCAAAGTCATCCAGACAGCTTTCTTCTTAAAGCAGACTAGAACTCCCAGTCTCCTGGTGAGTGGCTAAAAGTCATGCAGTCAGCTTTCACTCCTCATGTGGAGCCAGAACTCACCATCTCCTGGTGATTGGCCGAGAGTCACCCAACCATCTCCTGGTTTCTAGCTGGGATACGACATCATCTATCTCCAGTCCACAACACGGTCCTTTCAGCAGTTCCAAGAAGGCTCCACACCCATTTGCACCATTCAGATGATCCTGAGGACACAATTTAAACTTTCAAGTGGCCTCAATGACCCTCTAAAAGAAGGCAAATGAACAGCTGTCTGCAAGGAGTATAAATCCTTCCATTCCCCACCATCCAGTCAGAGCTGAAGAAGCTTCTTGGAGGAGAAGCGAAACGTCTTCAAAGAAAAACAAGAAAGTCCAGTTGCCTCTTGAAAAAAGCACCCTTGGGATTGCAACGGTTTTAGCATCCCAGAGTCGTGTGATCACCATTTGTGCCCATCCCGCCAGCTTCCAGTGATCAAAGTCCATGGGGGGAGGGGGCTTGTAAGTTGTGGTCATGTGACCACAGGCTACTGCAAATGAATGTAAAGGCCTGCCTCAATTGCCAAGTGCTAGAAATGCAGTCACACGACCAGAGCCAGCTGGCCAACTATGGAACCAGGTCTTAAGTACCTTTTGGGCTTTTTGTTGTAACTCTTAACACTAAGTGACTGTCCATAAGTTGAGGAGGAGTGAGAATCTCCACAGACATTTAGCTATGCATGAAGTATGGATGCAATCCAATGCATCTTCTGTCTGTCTCTTCTCTAGTCCAGTCCTATCCACATTTTTTTTTTAAAAAAAAAGCAAAACAATTCTGTTGATAGGTATTTGCAACCTAGCAAATGTGCTTGTTTGCAGCGTCAAAGGTTGATTTTAATGCAGGAAAGGACAAATGTTTGTTTAAAACTTTGGCAGTTGGAAAATGAAACTCTCAACTTCATTCTTTATAGTTCTTGGTTCGCTTGTAACGATCTATAACGTATTGTATTTCCGATGATAAAGTGTCCTTCAGCAGATCTTCTGTTCAGCTTTAATTAATAGGGCTTTGGAACCCTTAGCATTCAAAAGCAAAATGGTGCTTTAGAAGATAGCAATTCCTGAAATGCGCTGCATCTTTTCCCGTGAGCCAGTGGGAGAAAAGCAAGCAGAGCTAGGAGGGGTGGAATTAAGCACGTCGTCAGCTTAGAATCGTTACATTGCCACAAATAGAATAGAATAGAATGGAATGGAATGGAATGGAAGGGAAGGGAAGGGAAGGGAAGGGAACGGAACGGAACGGAACGGAACGGAACAGAACAGAACAGAACAGAACAGAATAGAATAGAATAACAAAGTTGGAAGGGACCTTGCAGGTCATCTAGTCCAACTTCCAACCCAAGCAGGACACCCTATACCATTTCTGACATGGCTGCCTAGTCTCTTCTTGAAAGCTTCCAGTGATGGAGAACCCACAACTTCTGAAGGAAATCTGTTCCACTGGTTGATAGTTCTCACTGTCAGAAAATTTCTCCTTATTTCTAGGTTGAATCTCTCCTTGATCAGTTTCCATCCATTATTCCTTGTCTGGCCTTCAGGTGCTTTGGAGAATAGGTTGACCCCCTCCTCTCTGTGATAGCCCTTCAAATATTGGAACACTGCTATCATGTCCCACCTGGTCCTTCTCTTTACTAGACTAGCCATGCCCAGTTCCTGCATGTTTTAGCTTCCATTTCCCTAATCCTCCTTGTTGCTCTTTTCTGCACTCTTTCCAGAGTCTCAACATCTTTTTTCATAGTGTGGAGGCCAAAACTGGTTACAGTATTCTGGGTGTGGTCTTACTAAGGCTTTATAGAGTGGTATTAGTACCTCACGTGATCTTGATTGAATCCCTCTGTTAATGCAACTTAGATTGCATTGGCTTTCTTTGCTGCTGCCACACACTGTTCGCTGATATTTAATTGATTGTCCACTAAGAAGGGGTCAGGCTGTTCACCAGAGCACCAGAGGGAAGGACAAGAAACAATGGTTGGAAACTGATCAAGGAGAGAAGCAACCTGGATCTAAGGAGAAACTTCCTGACAGTGAGGACAATCAACCAGTGGAACAGCTTACCCCCAGAAATCGTGGGCGCTCAATCACTGGAGGTTTTTAAGAAGAGATTGGACAATCACCTGTCTGAGATTGGTGTAGGTTCTCCTGCTTGAGCAGGGGGCTGGACTAGAAGACCTCCAAAGTCCCTTCCAGCTCTATTCTATTCTATTCTATTCTATTCTATTCTATTCTACTCTACTCTACTCTACTCTACTCTACTCTACTCTACTCTACTCTATGACCCAGAACTGGAATTACAGAGTTGGAAGCGTCCTTCTGATGTTTGACATTCTGACTTTATAAAATGTGCTTCAGTTCTTTGCAGAATCCTTTTGCTTTTGTTACATCGGCAGTCATTTCACTTTTCAACCAGTCCCACTATAACTACTCATATGTTCCACAGAAGCTACTTGTATACCCTCAAATGTCAGAGAGTATTCTGGCAGTATGAACGCTGATCTTCCATCTTGTGTTCACAGAATAACAGAGTTGGAAGAGACCTTGAAGGTCTTCTCATCCAACTCCTTGCTCAAGCAGGAGACCCTATGCCAATTCAGATAAGTGCTGTCCAATCTCTTCTTAAAAACCTCCAGTCATGGAGCATCTACAACTTCTGGAGGCTGGTTGTTCTACTGGTTAATTGTCCTCACCGTCAGGACATTTCTCCTTAGTTCTTGGTTGCTTCTCTCCTTGATTAGTTTCCATCTGTTGTTTCTTGTCCTGCCTTCAGGTGCTTTGGAGAATAGCTTGACCCCCTCTTCTTTGTGGCAGCCCCTCAAATATTGGAACACTGCTATCATGTCACCCTAGTTCTTCCTTTCAGTAGACTAGACATATTCAATTCCTGCAACCTTTCTTTGTGTTTTTCAGCCTCATGACCCTAATCATCTTTGTTGCTCATTTCTGCACCCTTTCTAGAGTCTCAACATCTTTTTTTTTAATATTATGGTGACCAAAATTGGATGCAATATTCCAAGTGTGATCTTACCAAGGCATTATAAAGGGGTAGTATCACTTCTCGTCATCCTAATTCTATCCCTCTGTTAATACATCTTAATACAATGAAATGGTTCTTGTCATTGCATTGAAATAAATTTAGTTTTTTCTTTCTTTCTTGAACTCATCTTGTTAAGACGAAGTCTTGATTCGCACATCCCCTTGAGTCAGATATTTATTATTCCTCATGTACTAAGCTGTTAATCTGATGCTTGGATGCTGTAAAGCAGAAATAGAAATAATTCTGTGAAGTACTTAGAAATGTTGTTTGTCTAATGCTGGATTATTCAATTTGAAGCTTTCTTTATGTTAAGAGTCTTATCAATTATTCTTCTGTAGATGCCCTCAAGGAAAGAATTGTTTATCCGGGGGAAAAAAATCAAGTTTTATTAAATAAACATTTGTACTTTAGATTTAATTCATCTCTCTCCCTCTCTTGAGAAGGAAAGGAGGATCATAGTTTTTCCCTTCTGCTTTTCTGTTATATTAGCAGCAATAAATGTTTTCCCTTTATAGAGGCTCTTGGATGGTTGTGAAACCTTGGAAAATTCTGAATTCCAAATTTCATGATGATCCTTTATGGCTGCATAAGATCTCCTTGTGGCGTGGCATCAGCAGCGAAAGGAAGGAGGTGGGGAGGATGGGAAAGGCAGTTC
>NW_015389744.1:79094-80699 GCF_001527695.2 Protobothrops mucrosquamatus | reverse complement strand
GCTATCCAGAGTCACTTGGCTGAGTTGGCCGGTTATAGAAGGAAGAAATATCTCAAATTACAGCCGTTCATTTAGTGACCGTTCAAAGTTACAACAGCATTGAAAAAAGGGACTTATGACCATTTTTCACACTTATGACCGTTTGCATCGTCCCCCCCAGGGTCACATGATCAAAATTCAGATGCTTGAGAACTGACTCATAACAATGACTGTATATAGGACAAACAGGCAGAAGACGGGCAGATTGCACGCACGAACACGAACTAGCAGAAGATATGATTTATATAGAATATAGAATAGAGTTGGAAGGGACTTTGGAGGTCTTCTAGTCCAGCCCCCCCCCCCCCCGCTCAAGCAGGAGAACCTATACCGTCTCAGACAAGTGACTGTCTAGCCTCTTCTTGAAAATCTCCAGAGATGGAGCGCCCACGCGTTCTGGTGGCAAGCTGTTCCACTGGTTGATTGTCCTCACTGTCAGGAAGTTTCTCCTTAATTCCAGGTTGCTTCTCTCTTTGGTTAGTTTCCAACCACTGTTTCTCGTCCTTCCCTCTGGTGCTTTGGAGAATAACGTGACCCCCTCTTCTTTGTGGCAGACCCTCAAATACTGGAACACTGCTATCATGTCTCCCCTATTTCTTCTTTTCTCTAGACTAGCCAAACCCAAGTCCCGCAGCCGTTCTCCCTACGTTTTAGTCTCCTTGATTAGAATAGAATAGAGCTGGAAGGGACCTTGGAGGTCTTCTAGTCCAGCCCCCTGCTCAAGCAGGAGAACCTATACCATCTCAGACAGGTGACTGTCCAGTCTGTTCTTAAAAACCTCCTGTGATGGAGCACCCACGATTTCTGGTGGCAAGCCGTTCCATTGGTTAATTGTCCTCACTGTCAGGAAGTTTCTCCTTAATTCCTGGTTGTTTCTCTCCTTGATCGGTTTCCAACCATTGTTTCCCGTTCTTCCCTCTGGTGCTTTGGGGAACAACCTGCCCCCCCCTGCCTTGTGGCAGCCCCTCAGATACAGGAACCCCGCTATCATGTCTCCCCTGTTTCTTCTTTTCTCTAGACTAGCCAGACCCAATTTCACAACCCATAGACAGATTTAACCATAGTTTTAATTGGGAAAAATGGGACCCTCCTAAACCAGGCCAGATCCCAAAAATGCCAGGGAATTTCTAGAAGCCCTCTGACAGATCAGCCCTCAACAGACACACAGACATTAACAGCATCTATAGACTATGCAAAAGAGACCATCAACCAGCCCAAAAGGGGAACAAAAAGACCCCAGTAATCAGCCCTCAGATCCGCATAGATTAACTCCAAGGTCACCTTCGGGCCAACCATCAAGTAAACAATACCCCAATCAAGAAACTACCAAAGAAGCCAAGAGTAAAGAGCCCAAACCAAGAATCTCTCTGGAGGCCGTAAGGGTCTGGATGGGGAGGAACAGACTCAGGCTCAACCCTTCCAAGACCGAGTGGCTGTGGCTGCCGGCGCCGCGGCATAGTCAGCTGACTCCATCGCTGACTATAGGGGGCGAAATTCTGGCCCCCTCGGAGAGGGTGCGCAATCTGGGGGTCCTCCTGGATTCGCGGCTGACGCTGGAAGATCAGT
>NW_015389744.1:69547-76435 GCF_001527695.2 Protobothrops mucrosquamatus | reverse complement strand
GGAGCCGCCCCCGCTTCGCTTCCCTCCGCTCCGGGAAAGTTGGGAAGAGGCGGCCAGCCGGCTCGGGGAAGGGAAGGGAAGGGAAGGGGGGCGATGGGGGGTCGTGGAGGAGGAGGAAGGGGGGGAGGGCTCCCATCTGGCCCCCTCCTCGCCCACGTGGCCGGATTGGGCCATCGAGGCCGGGGAGAGGGGTGGGGGGTCCGGCATCGTCTGCTGAGGATGCCCCTCGTGGGGGGGGTCTTTCTTTGGGGAGGGGGGCGCAGAGACCCCCTTAGATCCAGAGGAGTTGACTAAAGCAAGCGAGCCATCCAGGATGCTGGGGGTGGGGAGATGGGGATGATGGGGTGGGGATAGGTGGGAGGCATCTCTGGGATCCGGCCGATCGCCGCCGCCCTGCTGCCCTGGGGGGGGGGGACACTACAATTCCCATCGGCCCCAGCTGGCAGGGCCAGGAAGGAGGGAGACACGACGGCGATGGCGCGGGGGTGGGGTGTTTCGAAAAGGCGCGCTTGGTTTTGGATCGGACGGGAAAGGAAAGAAACGACTCTAAAAGCATCTTTGCTGGGGTGGGGGGCAAGGGGAGAGAGAGGGGTGGGTGGGGGATCGCAGCCCCCCCGAGGAGTTTTTTTTTCAATTTGGGGCTGAAATGTCCTCCTTTGGAGGGGGGAGTTTCGCCCACTTCGGGGGTGTCCCTGTGAAGATGCGCACGGCGCGCTTCTGCCACCCCGAAAGACGCGTCTTTTTCTTCTGCCAGCTGGAAGCCTCGGTGCCAGCTCCTAGCGACCTAGCCCATGCTGCTGCTGCTGCTTCCCCTTCGGGTCGGACTACAAGTCCCATTTCTCCCTGCCAGCCGGACGGCAGCAGCCGCGCCGGGATGTCCACACCTGTGGAATTTCCATCCCCATGGAAGTTGGGGTGCAGTTTGGGCTGGTGGCGACTTTTTTATGGGGAGGGAGAAATGTCTAGTTAGGTTGGGTTGAAGCGGGACACCCCAAAAAGTGGGATAATCTCCGGGACATGTGAAGAATTGTAGAATCCTAGGCTGGAAGGGACCTTGGAGGTTGTCTAGTCCACCCCCGCCCAAGGCAGGGACTTGGGACAATTTTTTTCTTTGTTTGTATCCTGCCTTTATTGTTTTCACAAATAACTCGAGGGAGGCAGTGAATATATCCAATGCGCCTCCCTCTTTCTATTTTCCCTATAACAACAACCCTGTGGGGTGGGCTGAGAGAAAGGGACTGGCCCAAAGTCACCCAGCCGGCTTTCATGCCTAAGGCAAGACTAGAACTCACTGTCTCCTGGTGATTGGCTCAAAGCCACCCAGTCCGCTTTCGTGGCTAAATCAGGACTTGAACTCAGAGTCTCCGGCTTTCTAGCCTGCTGCCTTGACCATTAGGCCATACTTCCCTCTTTGTCTCCCAGTCTTCTCTGTGTTCCTGCTGTGGAGCTGTAAATTTTCAGCCTGCCCATCTGTCCTCTTGAAATTTAATCTCATCCTCGGAAGACTTCAAGGCTGTTTATGTGGGAAGAAGAGCATTTAAATTACGCATTTCCTCTTGGTAAAGCAAACAATCGAGATGAGAGATAAGGACTGGGGCTTATTAAGCCTTGGGCTGCTAAACCATTCTGGGACTTGCAGCATGCAAGCCCAGCCAATTGTAGTTTCTTCCACAAGCTACTTTCTTTCCCCTTCCATAAGCCATGATTTAGTGCAGTGCGCAGGCACAGTCGGAGCAGTGAAAATGAGAAGGTGGGTCTTCCCATGGTTTTGCCCATATCAACTGTAATATAAGTCAGTGATGGCGAACCTTTTAGAGTGCCCAAGTGCCCAAACTGCAACCCAAAACCCACTTATGCATCATCGAGTGCTGGGTGGGCGTGGCCCATTGGGTGGGCGTGGCCCATTGGCTGGGTGTGGCCCATTGGGTGGGCATGGCTGCAGTGGTAACGGCAGATTGGGTGGGAGTAAAAAGTTCAATCAATCAATTCCAACTTTGCAAGATCTTTTTTTTTCCCAGGAGAAGTTGAAATTGACTGATTGAATCTTTTCTCTTTTTTTTTTTTGCACACGGCGGCGGAGGCCTAAAGCGAAAAGGTTTTATAAAACCAGCTGAAGGCCTAGGACTGGGGCAACGGCGCGTGTGCCCACAGAGAGGGCTCTGAGTGCCGCCTCTGGCACCCGTGCCATAGGTTCGCCACCACTGATATAGGTGGTATTAATGTAGGCACCTGGCTCAATAGTAGCAACTGTGAGGGGGATCTTGGGAGTCCTGCTGAACAATCAATATGAGCCAGCCGTGTGTGGCAGCTGCCAAAAAAAGCCAACACAGTCGTAGGGTGCTTTAACAGACGGACAGAATCGTGTGAAGTTTTAATATCGCTTTATAAGGCCTTGGTAAGCCCACATTTGGAATACTGTACCCAGTTTTGGTTGCCATGATGTAAAAAACGATGTTGAAACAGCTTGCCTCCAGAAGTTGTGGGCGCTCCATCACTGGAGATTTTTAAGAAAAGTCTGGACAGCCAATTTGTCTGAAATGTTAGAATAGAATAGAATAGAATAGAAAATATGGAATGGAATAGAGTGGAGTGGAATGGAATGGAATAGAATAGAATAGAAAATATGGAGTGGAAAGGAATGGAATAGAATAGAATAGAAAATATGGAATGGAATGGAATGGAATGGAATGGAATAGAATAGAATAGAATAGAAAATATGGAATGGAATGAAATGGAATGGAATAGAATAGAATAGAATAGAATAGCAAATATGGAATGGAATGGAGTGGAATAGAATAGAATAGAATAGAAAATATGGAATAGAATAGAATAGAATAGAATAGAATAGAATAGAATAGAATAACAGAGTTGGAAGGGACCTTGAAGGTCTTCTAGTCCAGAGATCCCCAACCTTTTGGGCACCAGGGACCTGTGGCATGGAGAAAGATTTTTCCATGGACCAGGGCGGGTGTGTGGTTTTGAATACTGCCTGCATCCGGAGGATGGAGCTTTGTTTATTTGTGTGGCCCGCTTGCTGGTATGCTGCGGACTGTGCCGGTCCACGGACCAGGGGTTCTAGTCCAACCCCCTGCTCAGGCAGGAAACCCTATACCATTTCAGACAAACTGTTCTCCAGCCTCTTCTTAAAAGCCTCCAGTGATTGAGCATCCACAACTTCTGGAGGCAGGTTGTTCCACTGGTTAATTGTTCTCACTGTCAGGAAATTTATCTTTGCTTCCAGGTTGTTTCTCTCCTTGATGAGTTTCCATCCGTTGCTTCTTGTCCTGCCTTCAGGGGCTTTGGAGAATAGCTTGACTCCCTCTTCTTTGGGGCAGCCCCTGAGATATTAGAAGACTGCTATCATGTCCCTCCTCCTCCTTCTCTTCATTAAACTAGACCAGGGGTAGGCAACCTTGGCTCTTTTATGACTCGTGGACTTCAACTCCCAGAATTCCTGAGTCAGCATAGCATAGAAGTCCATGAGTCACAAAAGAGCCAAGGTTGCCTACCCCTGAACTAGACATACCCAAGGACTACAGGGCCTTTGGTGCTCTCTGAGCTTGGTTGTTTTCTTGCTAACATTTCTTCACCAAACTAGGTAGCATCATTAGTACTAGAAGGGAATGGGGTTTGCGTTGAGGAGGAAGTGTAGTGGAGGAGGACTGTGGGGTCCTGGGTGCCCTCTGAGCTTGCTTGTTTTCTTGCAGACATTTCAATACCCAACTAGGTAACATCATCAGTGCTAGATGGGAGTGAGGATTGCTCTCTGTTTATAGACAAATGGCTTGTCCTATCTGTATTGGTGGAAATGGATCTTGGTTCCGTAATTAGACTGTGGTTTATTCTTTGTCTCTCTGAGTTGGTAGTTCCTTGATTGGTGCGTCTTTTTCCTCCTTGTTGGTAAGCCTAATGTTGCTGTTGGACTTAATCTCTATAATCATCATCATCATCATCATCATCATCATCATCATCATCATCATCATCATCTATATAAATAAAAATGTAAATGTTCGTTTGGTCAAAATCTTAAATCTTAAATCTCCGAAAGTTCTTGACACAACGTTGCATTCGAATACGTGCGTGTTTTTATATACCTGTATTATATAGATGTCACACCTGTGACAGGTAAAAACATGCTTTTTTGAAAAACAGCACCATCTGTTGGACGTAAAAGCAACCAGACTGAGCCACAGCAACGCGTGGCCGGGTACAGCTAGTATAATAATAATAATAATAATAATAATAATAATAATAATAATAATAATAATAATAATAATAATAATAATAATAATAATAATAATAAAGTTGGAAGGGACCTTGGAGGTCTTCTAGTCCAACCCCCTGCTCAGCCAGGAAACCCTATGCCATTTCAGACAAATGGCTGTCCAGTCTCTTCTTAAAAACCTCCAGTGTTGGAGCATTCACCGCTTCTGGAGGCAGGTGGTTCCACTGGTTAATTGTTCTAACTGGTGGCTGGTGAAGGAAGTGTTTGGGTCTTTCTATTTCCTTTACGGCTTTCTGATTGTCTCTTTTTGAATGCCATGTAGAGGTTCATGTGCTTGTTGATGGCTAATTTGTCTGAAGGCCAAACTTCCCTGAATTCTCTAGAATTTTTGGACCTTGGCTAAGTCTGGGAGGCTCACAATTTCCCAGTTACTAACACTTCTTGTGATTTTGATTCCGTGCCTCTGTTTATATAGCCAAGGACTGTATTAGCCTTTTTTTTTTTGGCGGTCTGCCAATGTGGTGTGAAATTAAGGGATTTGTTATCATGTTTTCTGACTGCTGGTTGGTGTTCATGGATGTGCTTGCATACATATGCGTAGGTAAAGGATCTCCAGTTATTATCTTCTTACAGAATAGAGTTGGAAGGGGACCTTGGAGGTCATCTAGTCCAGCCCCCTGCTCAAGCAGGAGACCCTGTACCATTCCAGACAAATGGCTGTCCAGTCTCTTCTTAAACACTTCCAGTGTTGGAGCATTCACCGCTTCTGGAGGCAAGTAGTTCCACTGATCAATCGTTCCAACTGTCGGGAAATTTCTCCTTAGTTCTAGGTTGCTTCTCTCCTTGGTTAGTTTCCATCTGTTGTTTTTTTGCCTTGCCTTCTGGTGCTTTGGAACATAGGTTGACCCCCCTCAAATACCGGAATACTGCTATCATGTCTCCACCCCCCCCCCCCCCCCNGGGTTTTTAATCATATTTTAATTAGACAACATTTAAATATTTCTTTTTAACTAATTTTAATTTTGTAATTGTTATTGGTGTATTTTTTAACTGATTGTCAGCCGCCCTGAGTCCGCAAGGAGAAGGGCGGGATATAAATTCAATAAATAATAATAATAATAATAATAATAATAATAATAATAATAATAATAATAATAATTTCAGACAAATGGCTGTCCAATCTCTTCTTAAAAACTTCCAGTGTTGGAGCATTCACCGCTTCTGGAGGCAGGTGGTTCCACTGGTTAATTGTTCTAACTGGTGGCTGGTGAAGGAAGTGTTTGGGTCTTTCTGTTTCCTTTTCGGCTTTCTGATTGTCTCTATTTGAATACCATGTAGAGGTTCATGTGCTTGTTGATGGCTAATTTGTCTGAAGGCCAAACTTCCCTGAATTCTCTAGAATTTTTGGACCTTGGCTAAGTCTGGGAGGCTCACAATTTCCCAGTTACTAACACCTCTTGTGATTTTGATTCCGTGCCTCTGTTTATATAGCCAAGGACTGTATTAGCCTTTTTTTTTTGGGCGGTCTGCCAATGTGGTGTGAAATTAAGGGATTTGTTATCATGTTTTCTGACTGCTGGTTGGTGTTCATGGATGCGCTTGCATACATATGCGTAGGTAAAGGATCTCCAGTTATTCTCTTCTTACAGAATAGAGTTGGAAAGGGGACCTTGGAGGTCTTGTAGTCCAACCCAGTGCTCAAACCGGAGATCTAAATGGTGATCCAGTCTCTTCTTAAAAGCCTCCGATGTTGGAGCATTCACCGCTTCTGGAGGCAGGTTGTTCCACTGGTTAATTGTTCTCATTGTAAGGAAGTTTCTCCTTAGTTCTAGGTTGCTTCTCTCCTTGGTTAGTTTCCATCTGTTGTTTTTTGCCTTGCCTTCTGGTGCTTTGGAACATAAGTTGACCCCCCTCAAATACCGGAATACTGCTATCATGTCTCCCCCCCCAGTCCTTCTTTTCTCTAGACTAGCCAAACCCAAATCCTGCAACTGTTCTTCGTAGGTTTTAGTTTCCAGGCCTTTAATCATCCTAGTTGCTCTTCTTTGCACTTTTTCCCAGACTCTCAACATCTTTTTTGGTAATGTGGTGACCAAATTATAAGCAAGTCAGCTCAGTTTACTTTTTTGCACCTGGTTTATTTGTTTATGTCCTGCTTTTACTATTTTTACAAATAGTTCAAGGTGGCAAATATCCAACACACCTTCCCTCTCCTACTTCCCCCCCAACGACAACCCTCTGAGGTGGGTTGGGATGAGAGAAGGACTTGCTCACAGTCACCCAGTCGGCTTTCATGCTTAAGGCAGGACTAGAACTCACTGTCTCCTTGTGATTGGCTCAAAGTCATCCAGCTGGCTTTCATGCCTAAGGCAGGACTAGAACTCACCGTCTCCTTGTGATTGGCTCAAAGTCACCCAGTCAGCTATCATGTCTAAGGCAGGACTAGAACTCACCGTCTCCTGGTGATTGGCCCAAAGTCACCCAGTCGGCTATCATGTCTAAGGCAGGACTAGAACTCACCGTCTCCTGGTGATTGGCCCAGAGTCACCCAGTCGGCTTTCATGCCTAAGGGAGGACTAGAACTCACTGTCTCCTGGTGATTGGCTCAAAGTCAACCCAGTCGGCTATCATGTCTAAGGCAGGACTAGAACTCACCGTCTCCT
>NW_015389744.1:55559-67778 GCF_001527695.2 Protobothrops mucrosquamatus | reverse complement strand
GACTTCAACTCCCAGAATTCCTGAGCCAGCGTGAGGGAAACTTTGGCCCCTTCACGACTTGTGGACTTCAACTCCCAGAATTCCTGAGCCAGCGTGAGGGAAACTTTGGCCCCTTCACGACTTGTGGACTTCAACTCCCAGAATTCCTGAGCCAGCGTGAGGGAAACTTTGGCCCCTTCACGACTCGTGGACTTCAACTCCCAGAATTCCTGAGCCAGAGTGAGGGAAACTATGGCCCCTTCACGACTCGTGGACTTCAACTCCCAGAATTCCTGAGCCAGCGTGAGGGAAACTTTGGCCCCTTCACGACTTGTGGACTTCAACTCCCAGAATTCCTGAGCCAGCGTGAGGGAAACTTTGGCCCCTTCACGACTTGTGGACTTCAACTCCCAGAATTCCTGAGCCAGAGTGAGGGAAACTATGGCCCCTTCATGACTTGTGGACTTCAACTCCCAGAATTCCTGAGCCACCATGGCTGGCTCAGGAATTCTGGGAGTTGAAGTCCATGAGTCATATAAGAGCCAAGGTTGCCTACCCCTGGCCTAAATATTTAGTATCTGTAAGGGATGGTTATTTTAGCTTGGCAGACATTTTGCAATCAGTTTCTAGAATATAGGGGGTAACGAAAACAGCTTGGTCAGTGAAACCCTCGGGAAATGCTTCCTTTCACAAAAATGCAAATACAGTCCTGGGATAAGGCAGTCACATAGAAAAAGGGAAACACGGCGATTTGTGTAAATGAAGATTATGCTATTGTATGTGTATATAGATATACAGCAGTGTTTCTCAACCTTGACGATTTTAAGGCATGTGGACTTCAACTCCCAGAATTCCATAGCCAGCAAACACACACAAACACACACAACAACTGAAAGAAACCGTGGGAGGTAGCATGGAAAGCACTTGCCTATAAAGTTACCAAGAGTTGGGCATGGCTGAAAGGTTAAAACTGTCCGTCTGTCTGTCCATCCATCCATCTATGTCATCTATCTGCCTGCCTGCCTCTCTGCCTGCCTCTCTGCCTGCCTGCCTGCCTGCCTGCCTGCCTGCCTGCCTCCCTCCCTCCCTCCCTCTCTCTCTCTCTCTCTCTCTCTCTCTCTCTCTCTCTCTCTCACATCCATCCATCCAACCATCTATTCATCCATCCATCTATTATGTATCTGCCTGTCTGCCTCTATCTATCTATCTATCTATCTATCTATCTATCTATCTATCTATCTATCTATCTATCTATCTATCTATCTATCTATCTATCTATCTATCTATCTATCTATCTATCTATCTATCATCTATCTATCTACATCCATCCATCCATTCTTCATCCATCCATCAATTTATCCATCCACCCTCCATCCATCTATTCCTCCATCAATCCACTTTAGTTGTGTCATTTTTTTAAAAAAAAAATACGTAATTGTGCATTACAACGACCTGAATTCTAAAGATGCAGAGTCTTTAAAGATCAGAATAGCAGAATGACAGGGTTGGAAGGGACTTTGGAGGTCATCTAGTCCAACCCCCTGCTCAAGCAGGAGACCCTGGACTATACCATTTCAGACAAGTGCCTGTCCAGTCTCTTCTTTAAAATCTCCAAGGTTGGAGCATTGATCATTTCTGGAGGCAAGTTATTCTTCCACTAATTAATTGTTTTAATTGTTTGAAAGTTGAAGGTTTTCTTTGGCATGTTAGAGTTTGATGGGTTGAATCTAGTTACTAGTTAGTTTTTAAAAAGACTTATAGGAAGTCCTCACAGTTCGAAGTTATAATGGCCCTGAAAAAGGTTATTTATGACTATTTTTCACACTTACGTTGCAGCATCCCCAGGGTCACGTGATCAAAATTCAGACGCTGGGCAACTGACTCATATTTATGACGGTCACAGTGTCCCGGGGTCATGTGATCCCCTTTTGCGACCTTCTGACAAGCAAAGTCCATGAGGAAGCCAGGTTCACTTAACCCTGTTACTAACTTCACAACTGCAGTGATTCACTTAAGAACCGTGACAAGAAAGGTCATAAAAAAGAGCAAAACTCACTTAACAGAAATTTTGGGCTCAGTTGTGGTCGTAAGTCAAGGATTACTTATCTTTGCATTAAGTGGATCGAATTCCAAGAAAGAAGAATGAGGTTCCAAGTGTTGTCATCACAAAATCCCTTCCTGAATCCCTGCAAGTTTCTGCTGGTCTTTTGTGCTGTTGTGTTGATGTCTATTTACTTTTCACCTTAGTGCAGTGGGGGGGTTTTCAGTATGTGTGAGGTAACGAATTTGGAGATGGCTTCTGTTGAATCAACAAAAATCAGGAATCCTTACAAATCTCCAGCAATTGGCTGACTGTGTTTGCAAAGTCCAGTTATCTTGATCCTTTCAAGGTTCATCCATGGTATTTGCACACTGTCAACCTTCCTTTTAGCTTAAACTGTTGCGCAAAGTCCCCTTCTAGGGCTTAGTGTAGGGAACAAAGAACACAACGAGGTTAATTTAGAAGTTAGGATGACTAACAAGCTGAAGGCAGGATTTCTGGTGGCTAAAGATGACTCAATAACACTGTTTCTTGAATAGAATACAGTAGAGTACTGTATATAGAGTAGAGTAGAATAGATTGCAGAATAGAATAGATTGTAGAGTAGAGTATAGAGTAGAGTAGAGTAGAGCTGGAAGGGACCTTGGAGGTTTTCTAGTCCAGCCCCCTGCTCAAGCAGGAGAACCTACACCATTTCAGATAGGTGATTGTCCAGTCTCTTCTTAAAAACCTCCAGTGATGGAGTGCCCACGATTTCTGGTGGCAAGCTGTTCCACTGGTTGATTGTCCTCACTGTCAGGAAGTTTCTCCTTAATTCCAGGTTGCTTCTATCTTTGATCAGTTTCCAACTGTTGTTTCTCATCCTTCCCTCTGGTGCTTTGGTGAACAACCTGGCCCCCTCTGCCTTGTGGCAGCCCCTCAGATATTGGAATACTGCTATCATGTCTACCCTATTTCTTCTTTTCTTTAGACTAGCCAAACCAAAGTCCCGTAGCTGTTTTTCGTATGTTTTAGTCTCCAGGCCTTTAATCATCCTAGTTGCTCTTCTCTGCACTTTTTCCAAAGTCTCAACATCTTTTTTGTAATGTGGCTGTACGGGTGGTCCTCTACCTATGACCCCAACTGAGCCCAAAGTTTATGTTGCTAAGGGAGATAGTTGTTAAGTGAATTATGCCCATTTTGTGATTTTTCTTGCCACAGTTCTTAAGTGAATCACTGCCTTTCTTAAATTAGAAACATAGTTTGTTCAGTTAATCTGGTTTTCCCATTGACTTCCAAAGCGCCTGAAGGCAGGACAAGAAGCAACGGATGGAAACTAATCAAGGAGAGAAGCAACCTGGAACTAAGGAGAAATTTCCTGACAATTAGAACAATTAATCAGTGGAACAACCTGACTCCAGAAGCTGTGAATGCTCCAATACTGGGAGTTTTTAAGAAGAGACTGGACAGCCATTTGTCTGAAATGGTATAGGCTTTCTTGCCTGAGCAGGGGGTTGGACTAGATGACCTCCAAGGTCCCTTCCAACTCTATTATTATTATTGTTGTTGTTGTTGTTGTTGTTGTTGTTATTATTATTATTATTATTATTATTATTATTATTATTATTATTATTATTATTATTATTATTATTGATCATCGCACAGTCAGCCAGATGTTCAGACTGGATTTGGCACTTTTGTCTACCTATCGTCCTTCCCAAGGACCTGGGATAGGCAGATGTGGATGTTTGATGGTATTACAGATCTCGTCACAGGATGGAAGCAGTTCCTAGCAAGGCCGCCTTTTGCAATTGACTAATGGCGAATTTGTCAATGTCAATGATGGTGTTCAAGTGGTGCTCCAGTTGTTTTGGGATTGCACCCAAGGTGCCTATTACTATTAGTGCTACCCTTGCTTGCCTTTGCCACAGTTTTTCTATTTCTATTTGTAGGTCTTTGTATTTTGTGATCTTCTCCAGTTCTTTCTCCTCTATTCTGCTGTCTCCAGGCACTGCCACGTCCACTATCCAGACTTTTTTGTCTTTCTTATCAACAATTGTTACGTCCAGGGTGTTATGTGGCAGGTGCTTGTCTGTTTGAATTCTGAAGTCCCAGAGCAGTTTAATTTTATCATTTTCTATGACTTTCTCTATTTTATGATCCCACCAGTTCTTGCTTACAGGCAAATGATATTTTTTTATTTTTTATTTTTATTATTATTACTATTATTATTATTATTATTGTTATTGTTATTATTGTTGTTGTTATTGTTATTATTGTTATTATTGTTATTGTTACTACTACTACTACTACTACTACTATTACTACTTTGCTTGTCAGAAGGTCACAGAAAGGGATCACATAACCCCGGGACACTGCAACCGTCATAAATATGAGTCAGTTGCCCAACGGCTGAATTTTGATCACGTGACCCTGGGGATGCTGCAACGGTCGCAAGTGTGAAAAACATAAGTCCCTTTTTTCATTGCCATTGTAACTTCGAGCAGTCACTAAACGAACGGTTGCAAGCCGAAGACTGCCTGTATTAGATGCCTGTTCCAAACTTTACTTTGCCCAACTCAAGGCTGCAAGCATCTGCAATACTTTTTCCTCTTTTCCGCCATGGTCACAATCCCGTGACGTGTGTTGGTAGGAGATAGGGAAACTGCCCCAAAGTCACCCAGCCGGCTTTCATGCCCGCAGGAGGACTCCAATTTACCACTTCCGGGTTTTTAATCTTTCATCTTCACTACGCCTAATTCTTCAGCCAACATAGCAGAACGCTCTTTGTCTCTCAAAAACTGCATTTTGTCACGTTGCCCAATCGAAATCTCCTCTGAAGTGACTCCTTAGTGAAGCCACAAAGAAGAGGGGGGGGGGGTTTGATCTGTTCTCCAAAGCCCCTGAAAGGCAGGACAAGAAGCAACGGGTGGAAACTAACCAAGGAGAGAAGCAACCTGGAACTAAGGAGAAACTTCCTGACAGTGAGGACAATTAACCAGTGGAACAACCTGCCTCCAGAAGCGGTGAATGCTCCAACACTGGAAGTTTTTAAGAAGAGACTGGACAGCCATTTGTCTGAAATGGTATAGGGTTTCCTGCCGGAGCAGGGGTTTAGACTAGATGACCTTCAAGGTCCCTTCCAGCTCTCTTATTCTGTTATTTCTGTTTATCTGTTTGTTTGTCTATCTGTCTAGTTATCTAGCATCTATTTATTGTCTCTGTCTGTCCGTCCGTCCGTCCGTCGGTATCTATCTGTCTGTCTGTCTGTCTATGTCTATCTATCTCTGTCTCTCTATCTAGCTATCTGTCTATCTCTATCTCTACATCTATCTGTCTGTCTGTCTGTCTCTCTCTCTCTCTCTCTCTAGCTGTCTGTCTGTCTGTCTATCTATCTATCTATCTATCTATCTATCTATCTATCTATCTATCTATCTATCTATCTATCTATTTCTGTCTGTCTGTCTGTCTGTCTGTCTCTCTCTCTCTCTCTCTCTCTCATAGCAGTCTTCCAATATCTAAAAGGCTCCCACAAAGAAGAGGGGGGGGGCAGCCTATTCTCCAAAGCCACCCAAAGGCTGAACAAGAAGGAATGGATGGAAACTAATCAGGGAGAGAAGAAGCAACCTGGAATTAAGGAGAAATTTCCTGACAGTGAGAACAATTAACCATAACCAGTGCAACAGCTTGCCTTTAGAAATTCTGAGGTTTTTAAGAAAGGACTGGACAGCCATTTATCTGGAATGGCGTAGGGTCTCCTGCTTTAGCAGAGGGCTGGACTAGATGACCCCCCCCTCCAGGCCCCTTCCAACTCTGTTATTCTGTTATTCTTAGCCCAGCCGGAAAGAAATTCCCGTCTTACTCAGATTTCAAAACGTTTGAGATGTTGGTTCGTGTTTGGGCTGCTCCCCAGATTGGTCTGAGTCATGGTGTTTTGATTCTCCAGGAAACCTCAAGAGAATTTGACCCTTTCTTTCGATTTAGCTTTCCTCCGGAGAATCAGACCTTCCAAAGCTTTCCGGCTTTTGGTGCTCTCCAGATTATATGTGATTACACCAACCGTTGTCCCCAGCTGGAGTCCCCAGTATGGCTGGCATACTGCCAATGTTTAATTGGTTATGCTATAATGGGATTCAACGGGGTGGTGGTGGTGGTGTGTGTTTGTGAACCCAGCTGGTGTGTCTCGAAAGCTGCAATTTGTGACTTGGGGTGTATTTTTTTTTTATCTGTATAGGTCAGGGGTAGGCAGCCTGGGCTCGTTTATGACTCGTGGACTTCAACTCCCAGAATTCCTGAGCCAGCATGGCTCAGCATGGAAACCTCTCCCTTTCCCCTCAGCGTGGCTGGCTCAGGAATTTTGGGAGTTGAAGTCCACGAGTCATAAAAGAGCCAAGGTTGCCTACCCCTGGTATAGTGTCTCCTGCTTGAGCAACGGGTTGGACTAGAAGACCTCCAAGGTCCCTTCCAGCTTTATTCTGATTAAGAGTAGCCAATTCTAGGCCAGAGCTCTACCTGTCCCAGGTGTGGCTGCCAGTGTCCAAGGCTCTTCATACAATGAAACCCATAGGTCAGGGGTAGGCCACCTTGGCTCTTTTATGACTCGTGGACTTCAACTCCCAGAATTCCTGAGCCAGCATGGCTCAGCTTGGAAACCTCTCCCTTTCCCCTCAGCATGGCTGGCTCAGGAATTCTGGGAGTTGAAGTCCACGAGTCATAAAAGAGCCAAGGTTGCCTACCCCTGCACTAGATAGATTAGGGCTCTTCAAACTTGGCCCTTTTATGACTCGTGGACTTCAACTCCCAGAATTCCTGAGCCAGCATGGCTCAGCTTGGAAACTTCTCCCTTTCCCCTCAGAGTGACTGGCTCAGGAATTCTGGGAGTTGAAGTCCATGAGTCATAAAAGAGCCAAGGTTGTCTACCCCTGGCCTATGGGTTTCATTGTATGAAGAGCCTTAGACACTGGCAGCCACACCTACCCCTGGTATAGGTAGTCCTGGACTTAGGACCACAATTGAGCCCCAATTTCCTGTTGCTAAGCGAAACGATAGTGAGTTTTGCTCTGTTTTACGACCTGGCCGCTAGACGAATCACTGCAGTTGTTAAATCAGTAACTCGGTTGTTAAGTGAATCCGGCTTCCCCCATTAGCTTGGCTTGTCGGAAGATTGCAAAACGGGGTCACGTGACCCAAAGACGCTGTGACCGTCGTAAATATGAGTCAGTTGCCAAACGTCTGGGTTTTGATCACATGACCAGGGGGATGCTGCAACGGTCGTAAGTGTGAAAACTGGCCGTAAGTCCCTTTTTTTTCAGTGCCGTTTGAACGGTCATTAAACAAATAGCAATAGCCCTTAGACTTATATACCGCTTCATAGAATCAAGATCACACAAAGTATTTTTTTAAAAAAATGTTTTATTGATTTTCTAATTTTACATTTAAGTATTTAAAAAGTAATGTGGCGGCTGAGTTAATCGATAATTCAATGACATGCAAGTATCTTTTAGTACCACTCAATTAAATGAGACTGGTACTAAATATTTAATTAAATATTTCCTCTCTTTCCCCCTTATTACCACATTAAATAATTTCCTCTCTTCTCCCCTTAGTATTTACTGTCTCATGTTTAAACCAATACAATTCTTATTATATCAATTAAATAAAAATAACATTCTTACAGTTATCAATAATTTTTAGCTTATACATATTCAGATTATTTTAACATTCAGTCTTTATTGACAATCAACGTCCTAATTAATTTCCCCCCAATTTTTAGTTTCCCGTTAATATTTAAATTTAACATTTAATATTTATAATTTCCAAGTTTTAAGTAACCAAAGTTCCCTTTATCACAATTCATCTCAAAGTCTAATATTCAGGATACACGTCTTATCTATGTGAATGTATTCTATTTCTCACCATCTTACATCAATTAATAATACAATATAACATTCTTATTTTCTATTAATTTCTAAATGTCTTAAATTTAGTAACCAAAATTTCTCTTATTTCAACATCAAATACTTCGTCTCTTTTTCTCTTAATGTCTGCTATCTCATATTTAAGCTAGTACAGTTCTTATTATATCAGCTAAGTAAAAACATGTTTATTACATTTATCAATGGTTTTTAGCTTATATATATCTTAATTACTTTTACATTCAACCTTTATAAACAAACCAATATTCAAATTTAACTTTTAATATTTATACTTCCAAGTTTTAAATGACCAAAGTTGTCTTTATCTCAGTTCATGACAAAATCTAGTATTCAACATACACATCTTGTCTATTTGAGTATATTCGATTTTAATCCTCACTAATAAGTCAAAACCCCAATTTTCTTCAGCCTTATTCTAGCTTTCTTTCTTTGCCAACTCACCTTCCATATCCGTGCTTTTAAATCATCAAATAGATCTCCCTCTGTTATTATATATATTATTTGAGATAAAAAAGGCCATCCAGTCGCCATTTTTTGGGAAGAACTAACAAATTGTCTCTCTATTTTTCCATCTCGACGTAGTTGTCCTGAAATGTTTATCTTCACTTCAGTCTGTTCTTCTTGATCCTCAGGTTTCTTCTGGTTTATATAGGAAGTCTTTTCCATTTTCAGTGTTTGCGGGTTTTCCATTAATTGTGTTTGTTGGTCAGTTGAAACTTCTATCATAGTATTTGATTGTTCCACTTCTTCTGTTATATTCTGTGTAGTTGATTCTTTAATTGTAATCAAAGTTTGGATTTGTATATCTAGGCTGACATCTTGTTCTTTTCTGTAGCTTCTTATTTCATCAGTAGTTGTCAGAATAGTTTCATAAATTGCTTTCAACATAAAGAGAATCTGTTCCTGATCTTTATCCATGTTCTCTTAGTGATGTATTAAATTAAAAGCTTTACTATCAGAGAATGAAAATAATTCTGTCACTGAGTATAGAACACAGCTGGGCTTCTCCCAGATGATATCTGCCAAGGTTGCAAAAGTCTTATCTATAGTCTGGGCTTCAAGCCAAGTCTCTTTTAGGCAATAACAAGTTGTAATATCAGGTTTAGCAACAAGATGTCGCCCATACAGTTTAAGATTTTTTTTAAGTCCAAAATTTTTATAATCCTTTTTCCAATGTTACTTCTTTTTTGTAAGTAAGAACCCAAATCTTCAGTAAGAATAAGAAATCTTTTAGTCCTCAAATTTTAGAAAGATAAAAATCCAGTTACAATCAGGTTATTCTTTCAGCGTTTTAAACTCCCCTGGATAGTCATTCGCCACTGTTTTTAGAAGGTGGGATGGAATTTCCCTTCCCTCTCTCCACAGGGGAAAAAATACTTTGGGCAGCTTATACAGGTGGAAAAAATAGTTAGGGTTGAAGAGAGGTTCAGATCTCACCCAGTCTCATCCGCGCTGCTTTATAGGTCCCTGGTGGTAAGTTTGACTTCAACTGTCTGCAGCCTAGTGACGGCTATATTTCTATGGCCGGTCTTTTGTCTGCCGGTTTGGAGGGCTGCCCTGGATTGAGCAGAAGGGCTACCGCCCTCCCGCAATCAAGAGGGGGTCCCCTCCTTGCTCGTCGCCTCTACAGGGCGACTTTCGACCCTTTCCAGGGTCCCCCCAGCGTTGTGAAATCAGACATGGAAGACGGAGCTCGCCTTCCAGCGTCCACGTTGGCCGTGTCGGCAAACCATAAGTTCGAAGTATTATTACTACTTTATAAAACCCGAGTGAGATGGGCGGCCCCTTAGGGAAGTGGGGCTGGGCTTGGTGCCGTGGGTGCTCGAGGGCCAGGCTGGGCGTTTGACCTGCTGCCCAGGGCTCCGGGCAACCCGCACCACCATCCAGCCCCCCCCCCACATGGCCTGAGAGGAACGGTGAGGCTCCTCCAGTGGACCATGCCTTGGCGCTTGCCCCGGTCCCACCCCCTTCTGCCAAAGACCCTCAGATCTGTCCCACTCCTGCCCAGGCCCCCACAGGCCCCCTTGACGCGAACGGTGTAGATCTGGCCACGCCCACCCAGTAGGCCGCACCCACTCCACCCCCACCCAGTAGGCCGCACCCACCCTGGTCACACACCCCCTCCCGAGGGCAACCGCAATGCTGATGCGGCCCTCAATGAAATTGAGTTTGACTAGAGGACCTCCCAAGATCCCTTCCAACTCTGTATTTCAATAAATCCAGTCTTTTTTTCCCCTTCCTTTTCACAGAGGGGCTAAGAAGACAACTTCGGAGTAACGTAGTATGTTTCATTGTGAGCTTTTGCGTGCTGATTGTTTTGGAGAGGCATTTTTTTTTCTAAACCGGTTTCAGTTTCCCCTTTTTCCTGAAACTGTTCTTCTCAGCTTCCAAGGTTGGGTTGACCCTTTCAGGCTATTATTGAGTGTTCCTGTATTATTTCTTCCTTGTGGCTGGTTAGTTACAACCCAGTCAGTAAATAAATAAAGTGGTTGGGAGTACAGGAAATAAAGGCATGAAGCGGAACAGGGACCAAGGATAAAATGATAATGAATGCCTTTTCAAGGCTTGGTGTTCCTGTGTTACTTTCTTCATTTGCTCACCTTTGTTCTAATCTATGCAGATAATTGCTGGCTAGTGGAGGTGGGGCATGGATTTATTTATTTATTTATTGGAAAGGGGGGGGGGGCTTGGATTTATTAATTTATTTGTTTATTGGAGGTGGGACTTGGATTTGTTTATTTATTGGAGGTGGGGCATGGATTTGTTTGTTTATTTGTTTGTGTATTTATGTATGTATGTATTTATTTATTTATCGGCCGCCCATCTTAGCATGGGATTATTCCAAAAGCACGGCTGGGCTGCTCTGAATTTTGCTTAGTGAGTAATTTCATCCACTGACTCTTGTCCCCAAAGGTTCGTTTTCCAAAAGGCAACTGGACTTTCTTGGGCTTTGTTTTGTTTTTTTGGGTTTTTTTTTCTTCAGAGTGTTTCGCTTCTCATCTAAGAAGCTTCTTCTTCGGTTCTAACTTGTGTTAGAACTTCAGGGTTAGAAATGAAGAAGCTTCTTTGGTTGGGAAGTCCAGCTGCCATTTGGAAAAGAATGTTTGGGATGACCATGACCTGGATCATTAAGAATGGGATGGACTGAAATAGAAATACAAATAATAGAAATAGAAATAATAGAAATAGAAATAATAATGGAATGGTATAGAAGAAAATAATAGAAGAGATTGTAGAATAAAAGAGAAGAGAAGAGATATTAATAGAATAGAATAGAATAGAATAGAATAGAATAGAATAGAATAAGTTGGAAGGGACCTTCAAGGTCATCTAGTCCAACCCCCTGCTCCGGCAGGAAACCCTATACCATTTCAGACAAATGGCTATCCAGCCTTTTCTTAAAAAACTCCAGTGATGGAGCACCCAAGAATAATGGAATAGAATATAGAATAGAAAATAATCATAGAATAGAATAGAATAGAATAGAATAATAGAATAGAATAGAATAAACAGATAGAATAAAATAGAATAAACAGATAGAATAGAAGAAAATAGAAAAGAATAGAATAGATATTGGAACATATAGAATAGAATAGAAGAGAATAGAATAGATTAAACAGATAGAATAGAACAGAACAGAATAGAATTCTTTATTGGCCAAGTGTGATTGGACACACAAGGAATTTGTCTCCAGTACAGAAGCTCTCAGTGTACATACAAACAACAAAGTAATACTGTATAATCATAGGATACCAAGAATAGAAGATAATAGGAAAGACGAGAAGGATAATAATAATATAGCCATACTACATAGCCATACTTACATCTAAATATCCTTAGATGTAAGAGAATGCTGTGGAAATTAGGTGGTTAGTAGAATGAGGACGGGGGGGGGAAACACTGTGTGTCTAGTTATTTGGGCATGCAATAGACAAATCTTCAACACTGCAATATGCAACAGACAGATAGCCGATCTCCATAGACATTCCCCTGACTCTCTAACTGTTCTTAATTCTGCAGTCTGAAGGACTCTCGCTGAGTGTCTACAGGCCTCCGGCCCTCTGCCCACCTGCGTTTGTGTCCTCGGCTGACAAAATGCCGCACCTAAACGGGATGGTTCCCACGCTGCTGGACGGCCTGCAGAGCCAGGTCTCCCTCCACCTCGCCTGCTCCAAGTGCAGCCAGCAAGAGAACGAGAGCACCTACCTGCTGAAGGAGGTGGACCACAACTGCATGAAGGAGATTTTGCTGGCCAGGCGCAAGGGGGCCAGAGGCTGCCGTTGG
>NW_015389744.1:49504-52004 GCF_001527695.2 Protobothrops mucrosquamatus | reverse complement strand
TCTTGGTCCAAAAGCTCCACGTCCGGCTGGGTCAGAAGGAAGCGGCCTGGCGGGTGGATCCGGCCAACGAGTCGGGGAGCTGCTTCGTGCAGAGCGGGCGCTGGCACACCGGGAACCGTGTGGTGGTGCCCAGCGTGAGTCGCACGAGCAAGGATGTGGAACTGTCGGCTAAGTACAAGGCCCCCTCCCTCTCGATGGACTTTCAGCGCGGGGCCCGCGGGAAGCCCATCACCCGCGTCAACTACCGTGAAGAGATGCACAACTTCCTGTTCCGGGAAGAAGAAGCTCAACAGCTTTTGATTTCCAAGTAAGTGGAGCTCAACCAAATCAAGACTGGTGGGATAATGTGGGCTTCGAAACTTCTCCCCAAACCGAAAGAAATTTCCCTGATTTTAATCCCCAGAGAGGAAGAATAGCAATAGCAATAAAGGAGATTATTTGCAATATTTGCAGAATAGTAATAGCGCTTTAGATTTATATACCGCTTCACAGTGCTTTACTGCCCTCTCTAAGCAGTTTGCAGAGTCAGCCTATTTGCCCCCCAACAATCTGGGTCCTCATTTTACCGACCTCAGAAGGATGAAAGGCTGAGTCAACCTTGAGCTGGTCAGGATTGAACTGATGGCAGTCGGCCTGCAATGCTGCATTCTAACCACTGCATGTCCATGGCAGTAGAATAGAAGATAATGGAACAGAACAAACTTAGCAATGGCATTAGCAATAGCTTTTAGACTTATATACTGCTTCATAGTGCTTTAAGCACTCTCTGGGCGGTTTACAATATCGGCATATTTGCCCCCAACAATCCGGGTCCTCATTTTACCGACCTCAGAAGGATGGAAGGCTGAGTCAACCTTGAGCTGGTCAGGATTGAACTGATGGCAGTCGGCCTGCAATGCTGCATTCTAACCACTGCATGTCCATGGCAGTAGAATAGAAAAGAATGGAACAGAACAAAATAGCAATGGCACTAGCAATAGCTTTTAGACTTATATACTGCTTAATAGTGCTTTAAGCACTCTCTGGGCGGTTTACAATATCTGCATATTTTCCCCCAACAATCCGGGTCCTCATTTTACCGACCTCAGAAGGATGGAAGGCTGCGTCAACCTTGAGCCGGTCAGGATCGAACTCCTGGCAGTGGGCAGAGTTAGCCTGCAATACGGCATTCTAACCACTGCGCCACTAATACAAGTGAATGCTTAAAGTTCCTTTAATGTGCCTGAAGATGTAAAGACTACAGGGTCCCAAATTGCTAGCTGGGGAACCCACCATCTCCTGGTGATGGGCCCAAATCACCAGCTGGTTTTCATGCTTAAGTTAGAACTAGAATTCACCGTCTCCTGGTGATTGGCCGAAAGTCACTTAGTCAGCTTTCGTGCCTAAGGCAGAACTAGAACTCACCGTCTCCTGGTTTCTAGTCTAGTACGATCAAAGTGGGTCTCTTGAATTGCTGGAGAGAGCTCCCAACACAATCTCCTCATATCTCTTGATTGTTTACATTGACCTCCCTTTGCTTAGCCTTCCCAAAATGTCTTGTCATGTAGGTTGGGGATAATGGGAGCTATGGTCAAACATTTCCAGAAGGGATGGCACCAGGCCAAAGAGAGAGAAGCATCTTAAGATCTAGAATGCCCATCCCTTTTGGAGAGTGAGGACATTACAGGGAGAATATGGGTAGAATGGGCATTGTCCCAGTTCAGGGGTAGGCAACCTTGGCTCTTTTATGACTGGTGGACTTCAGCTCCCAGAATTCCTGAGCCAGCCATGCTGAGGGGAAAGGGAGAGGTTTCCAAGCTGAGCCATGCTGGCTCAGGAATTCTGGGAGTTGAAGTCCACGAGTCATAAAAGAGCCAAGGTTGCCTACCCCTGTCCAGTTGCTTTTATCTTTTCCTCCTGCCCCCAATTCTTCTGCTCATCTTCCCATGTCTGATCTTCTTCTGATCCAGGCTCAACCTGCATGCGGTGGTCTCTTTCGTAAAGTGTGTGGAAGTCTTACCATCGGGATTGAAGTTTGCTCCCCCAGGACAGCTCTACGCCCAGGTCCCGACCCCTTACTCATTGACCATGGACTCTGACGAAGGGTACCTGCTTCAACGCTCAGTCAGAACAGCCTTCCTGGCCCAGGATCCACCGGCCAACAACCGAGTTTACGAGGTCTCCATCGAGAAAGAAGGACTTACTGAAAGAAGTGTCTGTCTTCTCCTTCCTCAACGTTGCTGCACGGAGCTGGGCCTCCAAGCAGACACGCGTGCCAAGATGGAAGTCCAGTTCCAAACTGACCAGTTCCAGTTCTGTCAATGGCACCAGGCTGTGGACAACTTGTGGGATGTGAAGCTGGTCTTTCCAGATGTGACCACCTGCTCCATCCCACGTGGTTCTTTGCAGGTGCCCTGGGGGAACGCGAAGCAGAAGCAAGCTCTTTTCTTCATTACGGGCCAGGTGACCGAAGTCCGTAGAACCCCACCACTTTTGATCTATGGACCGTTTGGGACTGGGA
>NW_015389744.1:36708-49399 GCF_001527695.2 Protobothrops mucrosquamatus | reverse complement strand
TGGCACCAGGCTGTGGACAACTTGTGGGATGTGAAGCTGGTCTTTCCAGATGTGACCACCTGCTCCATCCCACGTGGTTCTTTGCAGGTGCCCTGGGGGAACGCGAAGCAGAAGCAAGCTCTTTTCTTCATTACGGGCCAGGTGACCGAAGTCCGTAGAACCCCACCACTTTTGATCTATGGACCGTTTGGGACTGGGAAGACCTTCACGTTGGCCAAGACTACCCTGGAGATCATCAAGAAGCCCCAGACCCGTGTGCTTATCTGCACCCACACCAACAGGTAATCTTGGTTTGAAGTTTTATTAGCCTTTGGCTGCTGGAGAGAAGTAAATATTTTGGTATCTTCACAGGGTTGAGATTATTTTAGGGACACTGTTATATTTGATAGCTGAGTTTACGCAATGTGTGAACAAGACCCAGGGAAGTCCAGGAGGCTAAACTCAACAGTAGTGTTAGGTGAAAGAAATCAGGAACCAGGACAGAGTTCAAAAATACTACAAGGGAAACTTACAATGGGTCCTCAGATGTTGTGGCTGTCATAGTGCCCCTGCAGACATGCGATTTGCAATCCTGCTGGTTTTCCACAAGCAAAAACAATGGGAAAGCTGGCAGGAAGTCACAAGCTGCTCCCATAAGTTGCCCCTACCGCTTTTCCCCCTCCAAAAGCTTCTTGGTGTCAGGGGGATCTCATTCTTTGTAACACCCACTTGAAGTTCTTGTCGGCTGGCTGGCAGGCTGGCTTGTAAATAATCTTATGACCACAACTTGCGATTTCCTGCCGGCTTCCCCAATGACTTTACTTATGGGAAGCCGGCAGGAAGGCACAAGTCACGGACATGTGAGATCCTCACTTAATGACCTGTGCTGCTTGCATAACAGAGACTGCCAAAATTGCTGGCACCAAGCAGTGTGGTTATGTGATGTCTTGCTTTAAGACTGTATCACTTAGTGATGGAAATTCTGGTCCCAATTTACCATTGTACCCTAAAAACAATTTTGGGTTAAAAAAGGCCAATGGTAGAGGAAGTAATTTGTCGAAACAGCAATTCTTATTTCTTAATTTCAGTTTTAGCTTTCTTGAGGGGGTCGAAAAAGATAAGAAGGCAGCTAAGATTTAAACCCTCCCCCCCCTTTTCACAGGTGTGGCACATATAACTCAGGTAAACCAAGGGTGGGATTCAATTGCACAACTGGGGCTGCCGTTTTAACTCACTTTGAGTTAAAATCCCCGTTCTTCCTTAGAGGGATATAAAATTAACCAGGAACTCATGTGTCTAATGAAGAATTTCGGGGAGATATGCAGAAATGGGACGACCCCTGTTACGCTGCTTTTCTCTTCCAGTGCGGCTGACATCTACATTCGCGAATACTTCCATAACTATGCCATCTCGTCACACCCTGAGGCTATTCCGTTAAGGGTGAAATCCACGTACCGTTCGGTCAAAGCAACCGACCCCATTACCCTTCGCTACTGCTGTCTCTCTCCGAGCGGGGAAGAGTTTTGCCTCCCTACTAGAGAACAGATCGATCGGCACCGCATTGTCCTCACGACCTGCATGACCTCGAAAGATCTTGGGTTGTCGCCCGGCTATTTCACCCACATCTTGATTGATGAGGCTGCCCAGATGTTGGAGTGCGAAGCTCTAGTCCCTCTCTCTCTGGCTACCCTGAGAACCTTGATCGTCCTGGCGGGGGACCACATGCAGAAGACCCCCAGGTTCTACTCCTTGCACAAGGACGAGCAGTCCGCCGACTACACCCTGCTGAATCGCCTCTTCCAACATTACAAGAAGGAGCAGCATGAGGTGGCCACCAAAAGCAGGATCATCTTCAACGAGAACTATCGCTCCACCGCAGGAATCATTGAGTTTGTCTCCAAACACTTCTACGTGGGCAGAGAAGATACCATCGGCGCCAAAGGCAACATCCCTCCTCACCCGGAGTTCTATCCGCTCATGTTTTGTCACGTCTCCGGAACTGCGGAGAAGGACAGATCCATGAGCTGGTACAACATCTCTGAAGTTGAACAGATCGTCGAGAAGGTTGAAGAAATGAATCAGAAATGGCCGGCTGAATGGGGGCAGAAGGACCTCAAGTCCATCTGCGTGGTCTCTTCTGGCATACAGGTGAAGTGTCAAAGGCGTATGTTGTTCTTACATGGTCCATCACGGGTAATCTTCAACTTATGACCACAATTGAGCCCAACATTTCTGTGGCTAGCCTCTCTCTCTCTCTCTCTCTCTCCCTCCCTCCCTCCCTCCCTCCCTCCCTCCCTCCTGCTAATACCAATTTCGGGGAGATATACCGCACTTGGCCCAGAGGTCACATGGAATATTCAAATAGCCATGGATAATTCTGTCTGTCAGGAATTCCTTGAGTCCCCTTTTAAAAGGTTTAAAGATAGCCAGTTTGGCCTAAGGTGAAGGTGCTGGCCTAGAAATGAGAAGATGATGAGTTCTAGTCCCACCTTAGGCAGGAAAACTGGCTGGGTGGACTTTGGGCCAGTCATCAGGAGACTGGGAGTTCTAGTCCTGCCTTAAGCATGAAAATCAGCTGAATGACTTTTGGCCAATCACCAGGAGACTGGGAGTTCTGGTCCTGCCTTGGACATGAAAACCGGCTGGGTGTCTTTGGGCCAATCACCAGGAGACTGGGAATTCTAGTCCTGCCTTAGGCATGAAAGCCATTGGATGACTTTGGGCCAATCCTTCTCTCTCAGCCCAACCCACCTCACAAGGTTGTCGTAGGGAAAATACAGTCGGAAGAGGAAGGAGGATTACGTACACCTCCTTGAGTTACTTTTAAAGTAACAATGAAGGGATAAAAATATAATAAACAAGGAAATAGCATCCAAATGAGAGGCCATCACCAAGCCTTGCAGCCATGAGTTCTCCAGGCTAAGTTGATGCCCTTCCTTCAGACTGGCTCCCCATTGGGGAAGTCTGACGAATGTCAGCCCAGAATGCAATGCTTTGTTGAGCTAGGCCAGTGGTGGCGAACCTATGGCATGGGTGCCAGAGGCGACACTCGGAGCCCTCTCTGTGGGCACGCGCGCCATTGCCCCAGTCCTAGGCCTTCAGCTGGGTTTTATAAAACCTTTTCGCTTTAGGCCTCCGTTGCCATGTACAAAAAAAAAAAAAAGGTTCAATCAGTCAATTTCAACTTCTCACGGGAAAAAAAAGATCTTGCAAAGTTGGAATTGATTGATTGAACTTTTTAGTCCCACCCAGTCTGCCGTTATCACCTCAGCCATGCCCACCCAATTGGCCACACCCACCCAATGGGCCACACCCACCCAATGGGCCACACCCACCCGGCACTCGACGATGCATAAGTGGGTTTGGGGTTGCAGTTTGGGCACTCAGTCTCTAAAAGGTTCGCCATCACTGAGCTAGGCAGAGGTGGGGAATTACTGTATGTCTTGTGGACTTTAACTCCCAGAATTCCTGAGCCAGCAGGTCATAAAAAAGGGCCATATTTCCCCACCCCTGAGTTAGAGGCTCAGCCATCGAGTCATTCTGTCCCTAAGGCACATTTTTAATGCTTAAGGCTTTTAACAGTTTTACCCTTTAAAGCCAGCCCAGAGAGGACCCATTCCAGATGAAAACAGACCAAGTCTAAATCCACAAACATGCTGATAACTTTTGAATTTTTTTCTCCAGGTGAAATTGATCCGAGACAGGTTGAGAAAAAGAGGCTTTTCAGAGGTGACTGTGGAGAACGATGACAACCTACCAGGTGAGATTCCTGTTCCAATTTTACCTTGTCCTCTACAAGAAGGTGTTAGAATGACCTGAAAAGTGGGCCTCTTAAACTCTCAAAAGCGGAGTTTCTGAAACTTGGCAAAAATCACAGCCCTGCAGCCTAACCATTCTCCAACCGGATAGTCTCTGGATTGGTGGGACTAGGTCAGTGATGGCGAACCTTTTAGAGACCGAGTGCCCAAACTGCAACCCAAAACCCACTTATTTATCGCCGGGTGCCAGGTGGGCCTGGCCCACTGGATGGGCGTGGCTGTGGTGGTCATGGCAGATTGGGTGGGTGTGGCCAACGTGGGCGTGATCACCTCAATGTTGCTCATGGGGAGGGACGCCTGTGGGAGCCAGGCAGGGTTGGGGGAGATCCAGGGGGTTTCTGGCAGGTGGGGCGGTGGGCAGGAGGCTCGTCCTGTGGGGTGAGGCGAGGTGAGGTGAGGTGAGGCAGGGCGGGGGTGCCCTTGTCACAGGGCAAGGTGAGGCGGGCCAGGGCGGCTGCTGCCTGACACTATTGGCCCCTGCACACAGAGGCAAGCGAGCGCTTGGGTGCTGGGATGCATCTGGCCACGTGGGACCTCGGCGAGTTAGCGGGCGGCTGGTTGAAGAGGGACAGTTGTCATCTCCGGGGCATGGTGCGCGTGCCCACAGAGAGGGCTCTGAGTGCCGTCTCTGGCACGCGTGCCACAGGTTCGCCACCACTGGACTAGGTTATCTATCGTCCCCAGCCAACCTGGCTGTGTTGATTTCACATGACGAGAACCCCAGGCCGTGCATCAGGGGCTCCAAGCGGGGGAAGACTACAGTGAAATATTTTCAAATAAAAAGTAGTCCTCGACTTACGATTGGTCACTTGGCAACTGTTCAAAGTTACACTGGATCTACTAGGGCAGGGCTTTGCAACCTTTTCACCCATTGTACCACTTTTAGGATATGGCAACATCCGAGTACCACCAGTCGCCTAGCAAGGTGTCAAAAACTTGATGACCCCCCCCAAAAGGGAAAAAGTGATAAAGTACAGGTAGTCCTCGACTTACAGCAGTTCGCTTAGTGACTGTTCAAAGTTACAATGGCACTGAAAAAGTGCCCCCCAAGGCACAGCCGAGCAAGACACCTGCCTGCCCACCCGGCCGCTTTCTTCCTCCTGTCCGAGGTTTTCATTGTTGTGAGGCATTTCTGTTGAGGATTGGCAGCGGGGGTGGGGTGGTGTTTGGTTTTTATTTCCCCCCCCCCCCGTCTGCTGGGTGGTTGCAGCAGGTTTTGGTCACTTCACATGACCCTGGGACATTGTGACCGTCATAAATATGAATCAGTTGCCAAGCATCTGAATGTAAATCACAAGACCCTGGAGATGCTGCAACATTCCAGCTGATCGGCGCTTCTTCGGGGCTCAGCAGAAGCACCAGGATCAGCGCCGAGCTCCAGCTGGAGCCTGGCGCTGATCCTGGCGCTTCCGCTGAGCCCTGACAGCCCCGAAGAAGCGCCGATCAGCTGGAAAGCGGCACTGATCCCGGTGCTTCCGCTGAGCCCTGACAGCCCTGCAGCTCCAGCCGTCTCTCGCTCAGGCTTGTGCGGTGCTGCCACCGGTTCAGCTCATTCCCCTCCCCCGCTACCACTTTTCTAGGATGGTCGCGTCCCACCTGCCAGGTGCCAATGTACCATAGGTGGTACCCATACCACTGGTTGAAAAGCCCTGTACTAGGGCTACTTACAAACTGGATTCACAGTGGCGATGGGTACTTGCCTCTTTCCTTACGTCTCACTCACATCATTGTATTTTGGGTGCTCTGCAACTGGAGCTCATTTAGAATTGTTTGCAGAGTCCTTGGGAAAGAATGAATGGAATGGGATTCTTTATTGGCCAAGTGTAATTACGCAGGCGAGGAATTTGTCTCTGGTGCATAAGCTCTCAGTGTACATATAAACAACAAAGGGATAGATCATAAATCATAATTACAATCATAAACCATAAGATACAAACAACAAGTGATAAATGATAAGATATCAAGCGGAGAAGGTAGTAGGGAAGATGAGAAAAGATGAGAAGATGAGAAGGATAGTAGTAATACAGCCCTACTACATGGGTAAATATCTTTAGGTCTAAGACAGTGCTGTGGGAATTAGGTGTGATGGCATGGGAGAAAAACTATCTTTGTGTCTAGTTGTTTTGGCATGCAATGCCCTACAGCAGGGCTTTTCAACCAGTGGTACGGGTACCACCTATGGTACATTGGCACCTGGCAGGTGGGACGCGACCATCCTAGAAAAGTGTTAGTGGGGGAGGGGAATGAGCTGAACCGGTGGCAGCACCGCACAAGCCTGAGCGAGAGATGACTGGAGCTGCAGGGCTGTCAGGGCTCAGCGGAAGCCCCAGGATCAGTGCCGCTTTCTAGCTGATCGGTGCTTCTTCGGGACTATCAGGGCTCAGCGGAAGAGCCAGGATCAGTGCCAGGCTCCAGCTGGAGCTCGGCGCTGATCCTGGCGCTTCCGCTGAGCCCAGAAGAAGCGCCGATCAGCTGGAATGTTGCAGCATCTCCAGGATCTTGTGATTTACATTCAGATACTTGGCAACTGATTCATATTTATGACGGTCACAGTGTCCCAGGGTCAGGTGAAGTGACCAAAACCTGCTGCAACCACCCAGCAGACGGGGGGAATGAAAACCAAACACCCCCCACCCCACCCCCACTGCCAATCCTCAACAGAAATGCTCACAACAATGAAAACTTCGGACAGAAGGAAGAGTGCCGCCGGGCGGGCAGGCAGGTGTCTTGCTCGGCTGTGGCTTGGGGGGGCACTTTTTTCAGTGCCATTGTAACTTTGAACAGTCACTAAGCGAACTGTTGTAAGCCGAGGACTACCAGTACTTTATCACTTTTTTCTTTTCTTTTTTTTGGTCAAGTTTTTGACACCTTGCTAGGCGACTGGTGGTACTCGGATGTTGCCATATCCTAAAAGTGGTACAATGTGTGAAAAGATTGAAAAGCCCTACCCTACAGCACCATCCAGAGGGGAGGAGTTGAAGCAGTTTATGTCCTGGATGTGAGGGGTGTGTAGATATTATCTCAGCCCTCCTAACCTGCACAATATACAGGTCCTCAATGGAAGGCAGGCTGGTTGCAGTTGATTTTTCTGCAGTCCTAACTATCCATTGACGTCTGTACCTGTCCTGTTTGGTTGCTGTGCCAAATCGGACAGTTATAGAGAGTCGCAAACGGTGATCACATGACCTTGGGAGGCTGCAACAATTGGTGGCCAAGCAGCCGCATTTTAATCACATTATTGCGGTGAACACTGCGACAGCCTTAAATGTGATGACCAGTCATTAGCCACTTTTCCCAGTGCTGTTGTATCTTCCACTGGCCGCTAAAGGAATGATTGTAAGTCGAGGAATATCTGTCAAAGGAGGGTTCGATAATACTTCCAATTTGGGGCAGATGTATCCATAATTTGAAATCTCTCTTTGCATCTGTAACGTTTTATTTTCTTTGCCTTTATTTTGTTACAGGTTGTCCTTGACCTATGACCACAACTGAGCCTAAAATTTCCATTGCTAAGCAAGACAGTTGTTAAGTGAATGTTGTCCCATTTTGCGACCTTTCTTGTCACAGTGGTCAAGTGTATCACTGCAATTGTTAAGTTAGTAACACAGTTGTAAAGTGAATCTGGCTTCCCCATTGACTTGTCAGAAGGTGGCCAAAGAGGATCACCTGACCCTGGGACACTGCAACCGTCATAAGTACATGCCAGTTGCCAGGCCTCTGAATTTTGATCACGTGACCATGGGGATGCTGTAATGGTTGTTAAGTGTGAAAAAGGGTCATCGGTCATGTTTTCCAGTACCACTGTGACTTCAAATGGTCACTAAATGGACTGTTGTAAGTCGAGGATAGCCTGTATTTTGTGATACTGACAAACAGGTCCGCCTTCTGTTTTATGTTTTTTTTCTATAGGGCGAGAATTCCGTGTCATCATCATCAACACCATCCACACTTGCAACAGCCTCAACCATGTCAGTTCCTCCAACCTGGAGTATTTCAACAACGCGCGAGTGTTGAACACCATCATAACCAGGGCTCAGTCGCAGGTCATCACAGTCGGAGACGCTGTCGCGCTGTGTTCTCATGGCCAGTGCAGCAAGATCTGGAAAAGTTTCATCAAGAAGTGCATTGAGAAGAAGTCCATCACTCCGGAGAACCTAACCTTGGAGGAGATAAAGCAGGTGGTGTCCGATTGGGCCAGCTGGAACAGAGGAAGCTCTGAATCCGAGGAAGAAAGTAGCGATACGGACTCCTGGGTCTCCGACACAGAGAGTTTGAATCTTGATGATCCGATACTGCAGGAACTCTTGGATGAAAGCAAAGAGATGATGGTGACGGTCACTGAGGAAGGTCTGCTGAAGGTGAAGTCGAATGTCTCGGTCCCCGAAAGCAGAAGGCACGAGTATGTCAACTATCCCTCGCAAACGATGCAGCAGTATTTGCAAATGCAGCCCGACCGATACAAACGCTGCGGATTCGTCCAAGAACGGTTTGATCAAGCTTCCGCCTTCACTCTGGACGAGGTTCCTTCTGTGACCATCCAGATCAAGGGTCGACTCAACTGTGGCATGGCCTTTACTGGAGACCAGGTCTTGGTGGAGATCCTGACGCCCAACGTGACCTTCGAGGGCAACCCTCGTGGGAAAGTGGTGGGCATCTTAAAAGAAGTGGAACGGCGGGATCTCACCTTTGTCTGCAAAGTGGATGAGTTTGATCTCCGGGTCATGATCCCCCTTGAACAGTCTGTCACAAAAATCTTTGTCCCTCCATTGAATCCTGATGCTGATCGTGGTGCTATTCCCATCCGCAAAATTGACCAGGCGGGAAATATCAAGTTGAAGGGCTGGAAGAAAATAACCCCAGAAAACCGGAAGACATGCCTTTTCATGGTACAAATCGTGAAATGGAGAGAAGGCTATTACTACCCTATGGGAATTGTTACGGAGGTTCTTCCTTTGGCTTCCTCACTAGATGATGGGCTTCGTATTCTGGATTTGGAATATTGTTTGTCCAATGGATATCCTGCCTCGGTGACCAGCCAGGTGGCCAAATTAATCTCCCGTCACCCATCTCTGATGAGAGAGGAGAGGAAAGACTGTCGGGCTCACTCTACTTTCACAGTTGACCCCTTGGGGACTAAAGACCTGGACGATGCCATCAGTGTCCGAGATATGGGTGACAAATATGAGATTGGGATCCATATTGCTGACGTGGCCTCAATGGTCTCCAAAGATTGTCCTTTGGATATAGAAGCCAAGAAGCGAGGGTCAACTTATTATGCTCCCGAGAAGGAGCCCATATATATGTTGCCACCCCAGCTCAGTCAAAATCTCTTCAGCCTCCTTCCTCACAAGGAACGTTTGGTGATCTCCCTCTTTGTTGTACTGGATAAGACCACCGACCATATGGAAAGAATTTCCTTTGCCATGTCCATAATCTGCTCCGATCGACAGATGACTTATGAGGAAGCTGAAGGAATAATTAAGAACCACTACAAAATAGAGGCACCATCACCTCGTTTTGACACCTTAGAGGATTGCATTGCGATGGCGTATCATTTCTCCCGTGTCCACCGGAAGTCCAGGCTTCACGAAGACTGTCATTATGACCAGTTGGATGAAGAAATTCCTTTAGGTCAGCGATGTTCTCACCAGATGATTGAGGAGTTTATGATTCTCTTCAACAGTTCTGTGGGAGATCTGCTCACAAACCGGGATCCTACCAGAAATTTAACCCCTCTTCGTTGTCAGACGGAGCCCAATCATCAGCAAATCTCCCAAATGCAGGACAAATACAGAGAGATCATTCCTCTCTCCACCCACCTCTCCCATCATCTAGGAGTTCCAACTGGTGATGTCCCCGTGAGGACCAGCCATCCCTTCGTTCTTTTGACTTCCTCGTGGGAACATCTCAAGTCAGCGGCCAATGACCGTGACTTCGCCAAGATGCTTGACCTCATTACCACAGATGACATCCATCCCAAACTTGCTCCCATCAATTTGGAATTTCGGAAGCTCCTGAACCGTTCTTATTTTCTTCGTTCCAATTCCTGCCCTCAGTCCAAGATGGGCCACTACTCTTTGCACGTGGACTCGTACACCTGGGCTACCTCTCCGATTCGGCGCTACATGGATGTTGTTGTTCAGCGGCATATCATCTCTCTGATTTCGAAGAAACCCGTCCAGTACTCCCAACCAGAGATTGAATTCATTTGCCACGATTTCAACCGGAAGAACAGCAGGGCCAACACGTACAAGCGAAGAGTCCAATCTTTGGAACTGGCCACCCAGTTGAAATGCCAGGTTCAAAAGAAGTTTGCTTTCGTTGCCAGCATTGAAGGGAAGGCCAAGAACTTCAAACTCTTGTTTCCTCTCAACAAGGATACCTTTCCAGATAGTCCCTGCATCAATTATAGAGCCCTTCAGTTGGTGTCCCAACCAGATTTTATCGAGGAGCGGAACAGTATGAAGCTGACATGGAGGAGAAGAGTTTACTCCTTGGTAGTCAAAAAGGACAACGAAAAGAGGTCAGAGATCGGAGGGAACGTCTTTCACTTCCATGGAGATGTGTGGCATGAAATCCTTGCAGCTGTCAAAAATGAAGACTACGAGAAGTTAACCCACCTCCTGGAGAAGAATTACACCCTGGAGCCCAAATGTGTGGGGTTAATGGTGAGGAGTAAGTGCTTACACTACAAAGAACTGTCAGTGGAACTTAAAGTTGGAGATGTGCTGAATTTCCAACTGACCACCGATGTCCAACGAGGCTTCCTGGTGCCGTTTGTGCAGCTGTGGACAGTAGCTCCTGGCTTTGAGGTGTGCTTGGAACACACCGAGAGACCCATCGATTGCTTCTCCAAGTACACTTCCCAAGCCCCAAAGAACATTTACAAGGATGCCTCCGATTATCGCAAAGTGTGGCTGCCTCTTTGTGACATAGAAGCAACTTTGGGCTCGTTGGCTGAAAACAGCTCGATTGTCCTGCAAGACATCCCGATCCTTTGGAAGAAGCAGCGGACCAAAGAAGGTCAGCTCTGTGGAACCATCAAACTCGACAAGAAGTTCCTTAAAGAATGTGGCATCGAAGTGGATTTTGGCGCCTGCTACATGTGCATTCGCCTTTCGGGTCTACAAGAACATGGATTCCAGGACAAGAAAGTAGACCTCAGCCAGACCTTCCAGCAACTCAGTTTGTCTAAAGAGACAACCAAGACGGGGGATTTCACGATTGATCCCAATACGTACACTTGGGTGGCCCACGGACGCACAGATACCTTCGAGGAGAATGAGAAACCTGATGACCGTGGCGAAGTGATGGTGAATTTCTATATCCATTTTACATCCATGGAGAAGATCCCCTTTGAGGTCATGCAGAAGAGCTCAAGGTTCAGTGTGGAGCTGATTCCGAAGCAGCTGCCCGACGTGTAAGTCTGCCGATAGATGAGAGTATTTGTAGGTCAGGTTTGAACTATGGGGTCCTTGGTGCTCTTTGAGCTTGGTAGTTTTCTTACCCTACTACCGTGTTTCCCCAAAAGTAAGAACCTGTCTTACTTTCCTTTAAGCCAGACATGTCAAACACAAGGCCCGGGGGCCGGATGCAGCCCACGAAGTGGTTTCATGTGGCCTGCGAAGCCTCCTGGGAACAGTGAGGGAACGGCCCCCGCTGCCTTGGCCCTGGCCCAGGCTGGCCCGGAGCCAATGTACAATTTTGTGGTGGCCATCTATGCTGAAACGCATTCAGTCTTAGCTCTATAAGCCCCCCCCCGACATGGCCTGAGAGGAACAGTGAGGTTTCTCCAGTGGACCATGCCTTGGCACTTGCCCTGGTCCCACCCTCTTCTGCCAGAGACCCTCAGATCTGTCCCACTCCTGCCCAGGCCCCCACAGGCACCCTTGACGCGAACGGTGTAGAGCTGGCCACACCCACCCAGTAGGCCACACCCATTCCATCCACGCCCACCCAGTAGGCCGCACCCACTCGGCCCCCTGAGGGCAACCGCAATGCTGATGCGGCCCTCAATGAAATTGAGTTTGACACCCCTGCTTTAAGCTCTGAAGTAAACACTAGGTTTTACTTTCGGGGAGGGCTTACTATTTGCTGGTACCAGTAGGTCGCGAGCGCGTGGGGGTAGGGCGGGGCTTGTGCATGGGGTGGAGAAGCAATGCGGTGGTGAGAGCATGGTGGCGGACCAGGTATGGTACCGGTGCGGCCCTGGTTGGTGGCGGTGGAAAGGGTGCCAAGCCTGGCGCGGGACAAGTTGGCCCAAATCTGGAGGGCCACCACCAGTCTGTCAGGGCCCTTCACCAGCAGCCGCCAGTGGAACTGCACAGCCGCACTTCCACCTTTGGGCTGCTTGAGTTCCAGACTGCACTCCTACTCGTTGCTGCAGGTGCCGGGCTAAGGGCGGAACCTGGTGCTCTTTAGGCCCTGGCGGGCGCTGCAGCTCTCATACCAGCTGAGCACTTTTGGCCTGTACTAGCTGCTCCCGCTGGATCACCTCCACCCAGCTGGTGGCTGTCGCTGCTGCCATAAAATGAGGAGACCGAGGCGGGGGGGGGGATGGAGTTGCTTCCCTCTGCCTGCCAGACACCTGCTGAAGCCGCACAGGGTAAGGTTGCCATATGGGGGGAGTGGAGTTGCTTCCCTATACCTGCCGGACACCTGCCAAAGTTGTGCAGGGTAAGGTTGCCATCAGGGTTGTGGAGTCGGTAGATAAATGTTCCGACTCCGACTCCTCAGTTTTTTGTACTTCCGACTCCGACTCCTCTGTATTAATAAGCTAACAATCGGAGTTTACAAGTTTTTATAGCCTTAGCTGAATGACAGCAGTTTTTCCAATGGTTTACAGCTTCAGTCTTGAACTATTGACCCTCCATTCCCTTCACTTATACAAGTGT
>NW_015389744.1:21723-36608 GCF_001527695.2 Protobothrops mucrosquamatus | reverse complement strand
ATTCCCTGTAACAGCAGAACACAACACTATGGAAAGTATAAGTATTGCCGTTCCTAATTGTGTGTTGCGTGCCATATAGTGAAGCACATGAAAAGCATGCTTCTTCACAGTCACTTAACGTGTTCGTTTTGCGGTTACGTGAGGCACTGCATGCATTGGTCTTTATTCTTACAGTAGAGAAGTCATTAATTATAACTTTTTGTGAATTGGGACATTTAAACTTGCTTTTTTTTTAATTCCAATCGAAATTTAGTAGGAGTCGGAGTCGGTGCATTGTTTGCCGACTCTGACTCCAGGTACCCAAAATTTCCTCCAACTCCTCAACTCCGACTCCGACTCCACAGCCCTGGTTGCCATGCCCGCCCTGCCCAGATGCGTTTTTTTTTTAACCATACTAACCTGCCTTTTAGCCTCATTGTGTTTCTCCTTTCGCTTCTCAGCCTTCGCCGTGTGTTTGTGAGACAAAAAAAAAAAGTTCAGTCAGACTTTCTAACTTCTCGCGAGATCTGAAGAACTTAGAAAGTCTGATTGAACTTTTTTTTTTTTGGTCCCACAAACACGTGGCAAAGGCTGAGAAGCGAATGGAAAAATGCAGTGCAGCTGAAAGGCAGGTTAGTAAAAAAAAAAATGCTTGGGGGAGTCGAGGGCATCTGAGTGTGGGTGGCCACGGCAACCTTAACCCTGCGCGGCTTCGGCAGGTGTCTGGCAGGCAAAGGGAAGCAACTCCACCACCCCATGGCAACCTTACCCTGCGTGGCTTCGGCAGGTGTCTGGCAGGTGGAGGGAAGCAACTCCACCCCTCTGCCACCTGCCTTGCCTCCTCACCTCATGGCGGTGGCGGTGGCAGCAGCTGGCCGGGTGGAGACGATCCGGCGGGAGCAGCCGGTAGAGGCCAAAAGCACCCAGCTGGCATGAGCGATGCAGTGCCTGCCAGGGCCAGAAGAGTGTCAGGTTCAGCCCTTAGCCCGGCGCCTGCAACACCGAGTAGGCGTGCAGGCTGGTGCTCAAGCAGCCCAAAGGCAGAGGCGTGGCTGGTGCAGGTCCACCGGCGGCCACTGGCGAAGGGCCCTGGTGGCGGGGCGGCACTCCGGATCTGGGCCGACTCACCCCACACCAGGCAGAAACAGTCCAGCAGGGTAGCCCAGAGTAGCGGGGCCAGGAGGGCAAAGAGCCCTGCAAGGCAGAAGCAGCACGGGCAGCCACATGGCTGCCACATGGCACCTGATGCGGCCAAGAAATGTCCCAGCAGCAGTAGGGCCAGCTTGACTCCTCCTCCTCCTCCTCCTCCTCCTCCTCCTCCTCTTTCTGCCACCTTCTCCTCCACTTCGCAAACCCCACTCCCTTCTAATGCTGATGACGTTTCTTAGTTTGGTAAGGAAACGTCTGCAGGGAAACAATCCAGCTCAGTTGCACCAAGGACCCCACAGTGTAACTCTGCATTGCATCAAAGCATTTGGGTTCTTTTTTTTTTGCCCTTTCTCTCTTTTCGTCTTATGTTTTTTTCCCCATAACTGATCCCAGCAAAAGGGTGATGTTGGTGGTTTGACTAATCATGAATATCTCAAAGTAAAACAAGTATTTTCTCTCACTTCCTTCACAGTCCTGACAGTGATAAATTGGGTCACTCGTGTGTCTGATCTAATTTTGCAACCTTTTTTTTTTTTTTTTTGCCTTGGTCCTTAAGTTGTCATAAATGCATGCTGTCAGCCAAACACCCGAATTTTGATCACGTGACCCTGGGGAAGTTGCAACGTTTCTAAGAATGAGTATTGGGTGTAAGTCACTTTTTTTTTAAGTGCTGTTGTAACTTTGAATGGTTACTAAAATCAATAATTGTATGTCGAAGACTACCAGTATAGATAATCCTCCACTTGCAACAGTTCATTTAGTGACGGAAGTTACAATGGCACTGAAAAAAATGACTTATGGCTGTTTTTCACACTTAACGACTGTTGCAGCATCCCCACGGTCATGTGATCAAAATTCGGACACTGTCTCATATTTATGATGGGTTGCCGTGACCCGGGGTCACGTAATCCCCTTTCGCGACCTTATGACAAGCAAAGTCAAGGGGGAAGGCAGATTTACTTAACAGTTGTGTTGCTGACTTATCTATCTGCAGTGATTCATTTTACAACGGTGGCAAGGAAGGTTGTAAAATTGGGGCAAGACTCACCTAACAAATGTTTCACTTAGCAACAGAAATGTTGGGCTCAGTTGTGGTTATAAGTCAGTGATGGCGAACCTTTTAGAGACCGAGTGCCCAAACTGCAACCCAAAACCCACTTATGCATCGGCGAGTGCCGGGTAGGTGTGGCCCATTGGCTGGGTGTGGCCCATTGGGTGGGCGTGGCCCATTGGGTGGGCGTGGCTGCAGTGGTAACGGCAGACTGGGTGGGACTAAAAAGTTCAATCAATTCCAACTTTGCAAGATCTTTTTTTTTCCCCGCGAGAAGTTGAAATTGACTGATTGAACCTTTCTTTTTTTTTGCACACGGCGGCGGAGGCCTAAAGCGAAAAGTTTTCATAAAACCCAGCTGAAGGGCTAGGACTGGGGCGACGGCGCGCGTGCCCACAGAGAGGGCTCTGAGTGCCACCTCTGGCACCCGTGCCATAGGTTCGCCACCACTGGTATAAGTCAAGGACTACCTGTATGAAGATAAATATTCTGTGGACAATTTACAACGAGAATGTTTGGAAACCTTGCTGAGTTTTTTTTTTCTTATCTGTTTGGTGTTTTTTTCTTTCTTTCCGTACTTATCTTTTATTTTTCTTTTCTTCACAGCCGGAAAGAAAAAGCAATTTGGAACCTGGAGTATGCTTCGAAACTTGCCCAGAGGATAGCACTGGGTCATCCCATTCCAACCCAAAGTAGGTACCGGTAGTCAACTTACGACCACAATTGAGCCCAAAACTTCTGTCGTTAAGCAAGGCAGTTGTTTAAATCAGTTTGGCCCCATTTTGTGACTTTTCTTGCCACCATTGCAAAGTGAATTGCTGCAATTGTTAAGTGAATTGTGTGGTTGTTATATGCAAATCTGGCTTCCATTGATTTTGTTTACTGGAAACCGGCTGGGAAATTTACAAGTGATGATCACATGACCCTCAGGACAGTGCAACTGTCATAAGTACATGCCAGTTGCCAAGCATCTGAATTTTGATCATGTGACCGTGGGAACGCTGCAACTGTTGTGTGAAAAACAGGCATCAGTCCCTTTTTTTTCAGTGCCGCTGTAACTTCAAATGGCCACTAAACGAATGATTGAGATCAAGGACTACCTGTAGAAAGGAATTGCATAGCCTAGCACTGAGAATAGCACAGGCAGTCCTCAACTTATGACCAGCTGCTCAGCAACCATTTGGAGTTACGATTCAGCTCCTGAGAACGTAATTACAACACGGTTCGGAGGTTCTGGTAGCCACCTCACCCTCCTGGTGGTCACATGACCGAAATTCTGTCTTTTGGCAACTGGCCCGCAACGATGGTCATTTGTAGCATCTTGTAGTCCTTGCCTTGTGATTTAGTATTGTTTTTGTAGAAAACTTCCTTTACTTGGCAAAAAAGAAGTAAATAATGGGTTCGCGTAACAACCATGGTGATTTGCTTAATGACTGCTGCAACCAGGATTGTAAAATTGAGTCTGATCATGTGAGGACCTGCTTTATGGCTGTCTTGACCTACGACTAATGATTAGGCTCCATTGCGGTCATACACTGAGGATTACCTGTCATAATAGAGCCGTCTGCAGAATGGAAGACTTTTGTCCAAAGGATGCATGCATTGTGCAGGTGCTGCCTCCTCCTCTTCCTCCTCCTCTTCCTCCTCCTCCTCCTCCTCCTCTCCATACATCCTACTCCCTTATAACACTGGTGATGTTAAATGTGGTAACGTGGTATATGCAGCACAGTGCAGGGAGCCATGTGCAGATCTGTACATTGGGGAAACAAAACAACAACTTCATAAATGTATGGCACAACATAGGAGAACAAACCCATCCGGGCAAGATTCAGCAGTCCATCTGCATTTAAAAGAAAAAAGCCACTCTTTTGAAGACAGCAAAGTCCACATTTTGGACGGAGAGGACCGCTGGTTTGAAAGAGGGGTCAAATTGGCCATCCAGGTCAAAATTGAACAGCCCTCTTTTAACAGGGAGGGATACAAAACCATCTATTTCCAGTCTACAACACAGTCCTTTCAGCGGTTCCAAGAAGGCTCCACATCCATTTGCACTATTCAGGTAATCCTGAGGACACAGGTAAACCTCCAAGTGGTCTCAAGGACTCTCTAAAAAAAGGCAAATGACCAGCTGTCTGCAAGGAGTATAAATCCTTTCATTCCCCATCATCCAGTCAGAGCTGAAGAAGCTTCTTGGATGAGAAGCGAAACGTCTTCAAAGGAAAAAGAAGAAAGTCCAGTTGCCTCATGGAAAAGCACCTTTGAGATACTGATGATGTTACCTGGTTGGGTCATGAAACGTCTGTAAGAAAACAAACAAGCTCAGAGAGCAGCAAGGACCCCTCATGTCAACCCTGAGCTACAAATATTCTCCTTTATTAGACCGAAAGGCTAAATCCAGGATAAATATCTGGCTGACTATGTGACAAATGAACAATAATATAATATATTAAATGTATATATTACTGGCAATCTGTGAAAAGCTGGCATTGTATAGAATGCCCAGGAAACCTATAGAATGTGTGACTCTTTAGGCAAAGTATGAAATATATGTGTTATTTCAATATGCTATATACTTTCCCTAGGGCATTGTATATAATACCTAGACTGTCAGGGAATTGTGCAGCAGGTGTCCAAATGTAAGCAGAGACTCTGACATGAACGTATAATTTTATATAAATGAATATAATCTACAACTATATGTACAGCAAACTAGCTATCAGGCACATCACTACATCATGAGGTAAATACATAGAGCGCTCAGCTGGCACACAGAAGAAAAAAGGTGGGAAAAAAGGGAAACTCCCTCTCCACGCCCACAGCAACCAATCACAGCGCAGATTGCCTTACGCAGGAGCCCGCCCTCTCCAACCAATTGGCTATAACTGTGTGTTCTGGCCTCACTGCACAACCCCACTGCTCCAGCTGCTAAATTTAAATATAACATAGACATTATGCAGAATGGCAAGAACTGTTAGGCAAAGCCTGAAAAGGATGAGGGGCTAAGGTTATGGTTAGGGTTAGGGTTAGAGTGAGGGTTAAGATATGAGTTAGGGTTAGGGTTGGAGTGGGGGGTTAATGATCATGGTTAGGGTTAGAATGAGGGTTTAGAGTGAGGGTTAGGGTCACGGTTAGGATAGGGTTAGAGTGAGGGTTAAGATATGAGTGAGGGTTAGGGTTGGAGTGGGAGTTAATGATCATGGTTAGGGTTAGAATGAGGGTTTAGAGTGAGGGTTAGGGTAACGGTTAGAGTTAGAGTGAGGGTTAAGGTAAGCATGAGGGTTAGGATTAAGGTTTAGAGTGAAGGTCAGAGTCACGGTTAGGGTTAGAGTGATGGTTAAGTTAAGAGTGAGGGTTGGGATTAGGGGTTAGAGTGAGAGTTAGGGTCACAGTTAGGGTTAGAATGGGGGTTAAGGTAAGTGAGGGTTAGGATTAGGGGTTACAGTGAGAGGGTCATGGTTAAGGTTAAAGTGAGGGTTAAGGTAAGAGTGAGGGTTAGGGTTTAGAGTGAGGGTTAACGATCATGGTTAGGGTTAGAGTGAGGGTTAGGGTCACGGTTAGGGTTAGAGTGAGGGTTAACGTAAGAGTGAGGGTTAGGATTAGGGTTTAGAATGGGGGTTAGGGTCACGGTTAGGGTTAGAGTGAGGGTTAAGTTAAGAATGAGGGTTGGGATTAGGGGTTAGAGTGAGGGTCATGGTTAGGGTTCGAGTTAGGGTTAGGGTTAGGGTTAGGGTTTAGATGATGGTTAGGGTCACGGTGAGAGTTAGAGTGAGGGTTAGATTTAGAATGAGGGTTAGGGTTACGATTGGAGTTAGGGTTAGGGTTAGAGTGAGGGTTAGGGTTAGGGTTAACCCTAACCCTTCATTGAAAAGATGAGGGAAGAAATGCAAAATAAAGTACAGGACTTTCTTACTGAAAAGAAAACTCAAGTATTGACCTACTTATTGCAACCAGGAAGGCTAGGATTAGGGTTTATAGTTTAGGGTTAGGATTTATACTTTGCCAGTTTGCTTTTTGGCATTACATAGGAGCCTAGCAAATGTGTGAAATATTAAATGTTTCATACTTTGACGTGTCATTTTGGGCATTCTGTAGGTTTTGTAGGCATCTTATGGAATTCCTAATTTCACATACTGATGGTAACATACAGTATATACCACCTGATTCCCAGTGAATAATGAGTTTGCCTGTATCTTTGTATCTTTCAACAGTGTTTTCTCTTGTTACTTGCAGGAGCAAAACCTTCCAATATCTTGAAGAGATGGAATTTTGACATCCCGGGCAGTAGCCGGAAACTCAATCCAAGTCAACAGAGTGCCATCCGGGAGGCACTGGAAAAGTCTTTCACTCTAATCCAAGGGCCGCCAGGTGAGGGATCGACCCCCTTTTTACAACCCTGTAATCCCTTATTTTGGGGTAGAGTTGGGGCGACTGGATGGAGTTGAGCATTTACTGGCCGGATGCCCTTCCTGATGCCACGTGGAGTTAATAATAATAATAATAATAATAATAGTAGTAGTAGTAGTAGTAGTAGTAATAATAATAATAATAATAATAAAATTTGGAAGGGACTTTGGAGGTTATCTAGTCCAACCCCCTGCTCAGGCAGGAAACCCTACACCATTTCGGACAAATGGCTGTCCAGTCTCTTCTTAAAAACTTCCAGTGTTGGAGCATTCACCACTTCTGGAGGCAGGTTGTTCCACTGGTTAATTGTTCTCACTGTCAGGAAGTTTCTCCTTAGTTCCAGGTTGCTTCTCTCCTTGGTTAGTTTCCATCCATTGCTTCTCGTCCTGCCTTCAGGCGCTTTGGAGATTAGCTTGACTCCTTCTTCTTTGGGGCAGCCCCTGAGATACTGGAAGACTGCTATCATGTCCCCCCTGGTCCTTCTCTTCATTAAACTAGACATACTCAATTCCAGCAACTGTTCCTTATATATTTTAGCCTCTTCTCTGTACTCTGACACCTTGCTAGGCGACTGGTGGTCCTCGGATATTGCCATATCCTAAAAGTGGTACAGTGGGTGAAAAGGCTCAGGCTTGTGCGGTGCTGCCACCGGTTCAGCTCATTCCCCTCCCCCGCTACCACTTTTTTAGGATGGTTGCGTACCACCTGCCAGGTGCCAATGTACCACAGGTGGTACCCGTACCACTGGTTGAAAAGCCCTGCTCTAGGGAACTAGCTATGGTTCATTTGACCCTTCCTCAATAAAGTAGCGTTCTAATCATTCTGTGGAATGAGACTATTGATCTGATCTACTTTGTCAGGCTGACAACTTCCTCTTTGTTTTTGTATTTGTTCAGGCACCGGGAAAACCGTGGTTGGTGCTCACATTGTGTACTGGTTTCACCAGCTCAATCACGAGAAGAATGGAAACCCAACTCAACCTGGGGCGATGCCTCCAAAGCCAGCCAAGAGTGATGCCTCCAGAGCCAAGAGCCACATTCTGTACTGTGGACCTTCTCACAAATCGGTTGATGTTGTTGCTGGTAATCCATTTTCTCCATGGAAAAAATATTCTTGTTTTGGGCAGAATAGTTGAAACTGAAATCGACCTGATTTTGCTATGGTGTAGAGTTGCTATGGTGTATTTTGCTATGGTGTAGAGTTGCTATGGTGTATTTTGCTATGGTGTAGAGTTGCTATGGTGTATTTTGCTATGGTGTAGAGTTGCTATGGTGTATTTTGCTATGGTGTAGAGTTGCTATGGTGTATTTTGCTATGGTGTAGAGTTGCTATGGTGTATTTTGCTATGGTGTAGAGTTGATTGGCATGCAGCTAAGCTGAGCTCCTGTTCTCCATAGAATAGAGTAGAGCGGAGCGGAGCAGAGCAGAATAGAATAGAATAGAATAGAATAGAATAGAATAGAATAGAATAGAATAGAATAGAATAGAATAGGATTAGAACAGAACAGGAATAGAGTAGAGTAGAGTAGAGTAGAGTAGAGTAGAGTAGAGTAGAGTAGAGTAGAATAGGATTAAAACAGAACAGGAATAGGAATAGGAATAGGAATAGAATAGAATAGAATAGAATAGAATAGAATTACAGAATAGAGTAGCATAGAGCAGAGCAAGTAGAGTAGAATAGAATAGAATAGAGGAGAGTACAGTACAGTACAGTAGAATAGAATAACAGAGTTGGAAGGGATCTTGGAGGTCTTCTAGTCCAACCCAGTGCTCAGACAGGAAACCCTATACCCGTGATGGCGAATCTATGGCAGGGGTGCCACAGGTGGCACTCAGAGCCCTCTCTGTGGGCACGCGTGCCGTCACCCAGTCCTAGGCCTTCAGCTGGGTTTTATAAAACCTTTTCGCTCTAGGCCTCTGCCGCCGTGTGCAAAAAAAAAAAAAGGTTCAATCAATCAGTCAATTTCAATTTCTCGCGGGGAAAAAAAGATCTCGCAAAGATGGAATTGATTGAACTTTTTAGTCCCACCCAGTCTGCCGTTACCACTGCAGCCACGCCCACCCACTGGGCCATGCCCACTCACTGGGCCACGCCGATACATGGGTTTTGGGTTGCAGTTTGGGCACTCGGTCTCTAAAAGGTTCGCCATCACTGGCCTATACCATTTCAGACAAATGGTTGTCCAATCTCTTCTTAAAAACTTCCAATCCAGCCTCTGACGTCCTTAACTGCATAACAAAGTTCTTCTCCTATTTCATGTAAAATTGTTCCTTCTGCATAATGAGGTGCCAAAATTGGACAATTCTCTTGGTCAGATCATAAAACATAGAATAGGGCTGGAAGGGACCTTGGAGGTCTTCTAGTTCAACCCCCTGCTCAGGGCGGGAATTCCTATTAGATTCCGGTCAAATGGCTGTCCAGTCTCTTCATGTAAATCACCAGTGATGGACCCCCCCCCACAACTTCCAGAGGCATCTTAAAATACAGGTAGCCCTTGATGTACGGCCACAATTGAGCCCAACATTTCTGCTGCTAAGCAAGGTAGTTGTTCAGGAAGTTTTGCCCCCATTTTACAACCTTTCTTGTCACAGTTGTTAAGTGAATCACCGCAGTGGTTAAGTTTGTAACATGGTTGTTAAGTTAAATCTGGCTTTCCCATTGATACTGTGTCAAGGTTCCGACTAATGGAACACTTCAAAGAACTTCCAGGCACTGTTTATTCTAAAAAGTCTTTAATCCTATGAACACAGTGTCCGGCACAGCATGAATGGATGCCAAGATCTGAATTTCCCTTTCTTTGCACATAACATTCCAGGCTATTCCCCTCCCCTATTTTGCAGTCATAATTCACATTTTCCAATCAGCCTGGAGGGCAAAGATTCACTTCGTTCCCTATCCAGCAGTCCTTATCTTTCTCCTGCCCTCCCACCATCATCTGAATTAACTCTAAAAATACCAGACAGTTCTGCATATCTTGTCAAAGCAATAATATCCAATATTAGCAGCCTTGACCTACTGCTTGTCAGAAGGTTGCAAAAGGGGATCATGTGACCCCGGGACACTGCAACGGTCAGAAATATGAGTCAATTTCCAAGAGTCTGAATTTGTATTCTGTGACCATGGGGATGCTGGAACAATTATTAGTGTGAAAAACGGTCATAATTCACTTTTTTTCAGTGCCCTTATAACTTCAAATGATCACTGAACAGGTATTGTAAGTAAATAAAATAAATGATAAATAAATAAAACTATCCATCATTGTTTCATGGTTCGTTCCAGTTAACCCAGTGGTTCTCAACCTGTGGGTCAGGACCCCATTTGGGGTCAATCGACCATTTCATGGGGGTCGCCAAGCAAGGCTGTCCGCCATTTTTTTTGTCCGCCATTTTTTCCCCCTTTTCCGGCGGGTGCCTTACCTCCCTTGGGCTGGGCCAGCTGGTGGTCGGCCTGCTCCGTCTCTGCCGCTTGCCAGCTACGCCTCGGCCGGCGCAGGGGGCGGAACCACGCATGTGCGGCGCTCCCGGGCAGGAAAAGTCCTCGACTTACGACCGGTTGGGTAGTTCTCGACTTACGACCAGTTTAGTCCTTGACTTACGACCGGTTTAGTCCTCAACTTACGACCGGTTTAGTCCTCGACTTACGACCGGTTGGGGTCGCGGCATTAAAAAGGTTGAGAACCACTGAGTTAACCAAAAAGGCTGCAGCTTGCAAGACCCAGGCAGGAGAAATTATACTCAAGCCAACAATGTTGGTTTCTTTTTTTCAGAGATGCTCATGAGGATGCCTGGTTCCTTCAGGCCTCTGAGGGTCTACGGAGATACGATTGAGACAATGGATTTTCCTTATCCTGGCAGCAACCTCCAAATTTCTCGAAAAGCTCAGCGGAACGCAAAATCGAAACCAGAGATCAGGTTTGAATTTGGGGTTGGGTTTGTCTTCTAAAATGGGGTTCGGTTAATGTTGCTAGTAGTACATTGGCTCACTTTAAGGCCTGTCCAACCGTGGCAACTTTTAAGACCTGTGGACTTCAACTCCCAGAATTCCCCAGCCAACCATTCTCCCTCCCTCCCTCCCTCCCTCCCTCCCTCATAGAATAGAATAGAATAGAATAGAAATTATGGAATGGAATGGAATAAAATAGAATATAGAATAGAATAGAATAGAATAGAATAGAATAATAGAATAGAAAATATGGAATGGAATAGAATAGAATAGAATTAGAATTAGAATAGAATAGAAATACAGAATGGAATGGAATGGAATGGAATAGAATAGAATAGAATAGAAAATATGGAATGGAGTGGAATAAAATAGAATGGAATGGAATAGAACAGAACAGAACAGAACAGAATAGAATAGAATAGAATAGAAATACAGAATAGAATAGAAATACAGAATAGAATAGAAAAGAAAATATGGAATAGAATGGAATAAAATAGAATGGAATGGAATAGAATAGAATAGAATAGAATAGAACAGAATAGAAAATATGGAATGGAATAGAATAGAATAGAATTAGAATTAGAATAGAATAGAAATACAGAATGGAATGGAATGGAATGGAATAGAATAGAATAGAAAATATGGAATGGAATGGAATAAAATAGAATGGAATGGAATAGAATAGAATAGAACAGAACAGAACAGAATAGAATAGAAATACAGAATAGAATAGAAATACAGAATAGAATAGAATAGAAAAGAAAATATGGAATAGAATGGAATAAAATAGAATGGAATGGAATGGAATAGAATAGAATAGAACCGAATAGAAAATAGAATAGAATAGAATAGAATAGAAATACAGAATAGAATAGAAAATAGAATAGAATAGAAAATAGAATAGAATAGAATAGAAATACAGAATAGAATAGAATAGAATAGAAATACAGAATAGAATAGAATAGAATAGAATAGAGTTGGAAGGGACCTTGGAGGTCTTCTACTCCAGCCCCCTGCTCAAGCAGGAGACTGTATACCATTTCAGACAGGTGGCTGTCCAGTCTCTTCTTAAAAATCTCCAGTGATGGAGCACCCACAACTTCTGGAGGCAAGTTGTTCGTTCACTGGTTAATTTTTTTCTCTGTTAGGAAGTTTCTCCTTAGTTCCAGGTTGCTTCTCTCCTTGATTAGTTTCCATCCGTTGTTTCTTGTCCTGCCCTCTGGTCCTTTGGAGAATAAGTTGACTCCCACTTCTTTGTGGCAGCCCCTCAAATACTGGAATACTGCGATTATGTCTCCCCTAATCCTTCTTTTCTCCTTCCATATGTTTTAGTCTCCAGGTCTTTGATCATCTTAGTTGCTCTTCTCTGCATTTTTTCCACTACATAGTCGAAACCAAAAACTAAATTCCCCTCCCCTGGATACAAAGTAACAAAGTACAATTCCCTCCTCTAATAAATAGTCATAAATCACATTCCCCAATTAGCTTGAAGCTCGGGCTTTCTCCCCAGCTCTCCAGCCTGGCAAAACACTATCAGCTCTGGGCCCAATGACCTTGGGTTCCCAGGGCTGAGTTATTATTGTTATGACTAGTTCAGGGGTAGGCAACCTTGGCTCTTTTATGACTCGTGGACTTCAACTCCCAGAATTCCTGAGCCAGCATGGCTCAGCTTGGAAACCTCTCCCTTTCCCCTCAGCATGGCTGGCTCAGGAATTCTGGGAGTTGAAGTCCACAAGTCATAAAAGAGCCAAGGTTGCCTAACTCTGGACTAGCTGGACTCCCATCCCTATTCCCCTTCCCTGCATCAACTAATTCTAAAAGCAATGGAGAAAATGGCTGCATTTCCATCTGTTGTCAAAGCAAGAACATCCGATGTTAGCAGCGTTGACAGCATGCCCCCCCCCCAAAAAAACCCCAGTCCTCAAACAAGCGACCTGGCTTGAGGCCCCTCATTCCCATCCTTAGCTAAATCTGGGCCTGATCCACCAGTGAAAGCACTCTGGGAGTATCGCTGGCTCAGGAATTCTGGGAGTTGAAGTCCACAAGTCATAAAAGGGCCATGGTTCCCCACCTCTATCCTGAGGGGTAGCACTTCATGCATGTGTGTAAATATTTTGGCTTCTTGTTTAAACTAATCCTTTCTGCACAGGCGTATCACTTTGCACTATCTGATCCGGGAAAAAAGCAATCCTGACTCGGGAAGGATCCTCGAGTTTGATGAACGAGTGAAACGTGGAGAAGAGATCACCGAAGATGAAATTGAAGGGTGAGGACAATCAGACGGAGAGGGTTGCCGAGGCCTGATGTGAAGATCCCTCAATTTTCCCAAGAGTTTCCTGATCATCCTAGGAGAGCCAGCCTGGTTAAGATGTAGGCCTACAAACCAGGAGACAGGGAGTTCTAGTTACATCTTGGGCATGAAAAGCGGGTTGGGCCCAATCACCAGGAGATGTAAGTTCTAGTCCTGCCTTTTGCCTGGAAGCCAGCTGGGTGACTTTGGGCCAGTCACCAGGAGACTATGAGTTCTAGTTCCACCTTAGGCGCGAAAGCCTCCTGGATGACTTTGGATCAATCACCAGGAGACTGGGAGTTCTAGTCCCACCTTGGGTATGAAAGCCAGTTGGGTTGTGGTACTGTCCTAGACATGAAAGCCACTTGTGCCAATCACCAAGAAATTGTGAGTTCTAGTTCCACCTTAGGCGCGAAAGCCACCCGGGTGACTTTGGATCAATCACCAGGAGACTGGGAGTTCTAGTCTCATCTTAGGCGTGAAAGCTGGCTTTTGGGCCAGTTACTATCACAGCCGAACTCCTCACACAGGACTACTGTTGTGGGGAAAATAGGAAGAAGGAATATTAGGTATGTTTGGCTTGAGTTATTTAGAAAAATAAGGAAGTTTGTGTCTGTGTGTGTGTCAGCTGGGATGCAGCACAAGAATCCTGGCTTCTCACTGTGTGAATAAGACAGGGAAACCTAGTTTCTACTCCTCCCTCAACAAAAGGAACTCCCTGAGTGAATCCCCCCACTTTTGAACCCATCCTACCTTGCAGGATTGTTGTTAGGAGCAAAACAGGAGGCGAGAACCCCACATAACGCCTTCTGAGTGAAAGGAGAGCTATACATCCAATGCAGGTGGTCCTCGACTTATGACCATAATTGAGCCCAAAATTTGCATTGCTAAGTAAGGCATTTGTTAAGTGAATCACCCTCTCCCCCATTTTATGACTCTTTTGCCAGAGTTACGCAAGTCAGTTTATTTATTTAAAAAAATTGTGTTGTCGCCTATTTGCACGTGGTGACTCAAGGCGGCTTACACAGATATAAAAACACTCTATAATAAACAGAAAAATAATAACCCCCCCATCCCCCCACCCCGGCGACAACCATTGTTAAGTGACTCTGTTTTCCTCCATTGACTTTGCGTGTCACAAGCTCCCTAGCCAGGCTGCAAATGACAGTCCCCCTATTTACGACGGCTGCAGCGTCTCGGGGTCACATGACCACCCTTTACACCCTTCCCAGCTGGCTTCCGGCCACCAAAATCAATGGCGTTAGCCAGATTCACTTAACAACCGCAGTGATTCACTTAACCGCCAGGCCAAATAAAGTCATAAAATCAGACACAATTCATTTCATTCCTTTAGCTGTAGGTCAGCGGCTACCCGTCACTAAACAGGAATAAACCACAGCACATCACCCTTCTTAGTCCTGTCTTAGCCTGGCCTTGAATAATGGGGAAGGTTAGATTTAAGTCCCCCTTTCTCAGAGCCTCGCTTTAATTTTACATCAAGTTTCTAGCCCTGCGTGAAGCCGGTTGGAAGTGTGCGAGAAAACCTCGGAGGATCCACTTTAAAAAAAACAAGGGTTTTCTTTTGTGGGCTGACAGGTACAAACGGCTATTGAACAGGGCGCGGGTATTTGAATTGGAACGCCACGACATCATTCTCTGCACGTGCTCCGCCTCTTCGTCCAACTTCCTCGCCGAGCAGCTCAACGTCAAGCAGGTGCTGATCGACGAGTGCGCCATGTGCACGGAGCCCGAAACGCTCATCCCGTTGGTCAGATACAAGAAGATCGAGAAGGTGAGCCCGTGGGGTGGGCCTCCAAAGAACAGGTAGTCCGCAATTGTGACCGCAATGGAGCAACGGGTGGAAGCTAACCAAGGAGAGAAGCAACCTAGAACTAAGGAGAAACTTCCTGACAGTTAGAACAATTAACCAGTGGAACAACCTGCCTCCAGAAGTTGTGAATGCTCCAACACTGGAAGTTTTTAAGAAGAGACTGGACAGCCATTTGTCCGAAATGGTATAGGGTTTCCTGCCTGAGCAGGGGGTTGGACTAGATGACCTCCAAGGTCCC